>NC_046164.1:23307759-23607759 GCF_011064425.1 Rattus rattus
ATCTGGTACCAGTTGGGCACCAGTGGGCAGCATAGATTCTAGAAGCTATTGTGGTCCACGCCAATCAAATCCTGAGCTGCGGAAATGGAACGTTAGTTGAGAGATCTGCCATAGGTCGGATGATGGAGGTGAAGTGGAGGCAGTGAAATGCAGCAGAGGAGCGGTTCTTAGCAGAAGAGAAGGCAACGGACACCCAAGGATGCTGGGGACGAGAGGAAGGGAAACTGTAGGAAGAGCAGCAGTTCTTCAACCTGTGTCGTCGTCGTCGTCGTCGTCGTCCTCCTCCTCCTCCTCCTCCTCCTCCTATTCCTCCTCTTCCTCCTCTTCCTCCCTCCTCCTCCTCCTCCTATTCCTCCTCTTCCTCCTCCTCTTCCTCCTCCTCTTCCTCCTCTTCCTCCTCCTCTTCTCTTCTGGTAGTTCTAGGAATTGAACCCAGAGAGTCACATGGCAGGAAAGCAATCTACCACTGACTGACATTCCCAAGCCTATCAAAGAAATTGTATTCTAACCATGTTGTTTATCTGTCTCTGTGTCTGTCTGTCTGTCTCTCTATCTGTGGCTATTTCGGTGTCTCTGTTTCTCTGTCTGTCTATATGTCTGTCTCTCTGTCTGTCTCTGTCTCTGTCTCTGTCTCTCTCTCTCTCTCTCTCTCTCTGTGTGTGTGTGTGTGTGTGTGTGTGTGTGTGTGTGTGTGTGTGTGCGCTTTAAGACATGGTCTCACTATATTCTAAGCTTGCCTGGAACTTACTATGTAGCCTAGGCTAGCCTTGAATTTACAGCAATTCACCTGCCTCTGCCTCAAGTGCTGGAATTACAGATACCAGCCTCCAGGCCTAGCTGTGACTTACTTACATGTCTACATTTTAGGGGCAGTACGATAGTTTTCAAAGTAAAGAACACTGAGCGGTAAAGCACCTTAGCCTGTACTGCTTTTTTGTTTGTTTTGGAACTTACTCTGTAGACCAGGTTGGCCTCAAACTCACAGAGATGTGCCTATCTCTACCTCGGAAGTGCTGGGATAAAGGCCTGTGTCATCACTGCCAAGCTGCACACTGTTTTTATTTTGATATTTTCTATTTTGGGGTTTGTTGTATATAAGAAGAAAAATTTACAGCTCCAGTCACACTGATATTTCAGTAAGTATTTGCTTATTTACTCTTTCAATGAACAATCGTAAGTACAGGATTGGCTGATGTTCATATTCGGTTTATGCTGATCACTGAGGATACAAAGACCTATGCTGGGTCCTTGCCATTGAGGGCCAAAGCCCAGTGGAAAGAGATAGGCAATAAATAATTGGGGGGGGGTGCTGAATGTATTAGCGTACACCCATGAAGTACGTGCTTTTGAATTGTTTCTCTGGGCTTTGTTTTGGAGACAGGGCCTCATACATGTCTGGCTCTGAGGACTGGCTATGCCGTGAAGATAACCTTTGATTTCTCATCCTGCCCCCACCTCCCTACTGTAGCATGTAGCTCCTACTTTGCTTAAAGCTTCAGGTGGACTGTGCTACTAGCCCTGCCCAGGTTCCCTCAGATCTGCGGACAAAACACACACACACACACACACACACACACACACACACACACACACACACACTTATTTTCAACCTGCCTTATTGACTCAATTGCTGGGCACTTATCTCCCATGGCTAACGTGCCCTTTCCAGTACTCTCAGTTCAGCACTTCTTGATCTGCCCTCAGCTTCAGTTGCTCCTTTAGCTCCAGCTCAACACCATAAATCAGCCCTCAGCTTAGCTATGTTCTGACCTCCTACCTGGAGAAGCAGCTTATGGCTGCTCCACCAGAGACCTCACATGGCTGTCGGCCTTTTCTCCCTCTGAAGCATGGTGAAATTTCTCTTCCTCCCCTGCATCTCTTAACCTGCCTCTGGGTACCCGGAAGTCCCGCCTCTTTCCTCTAGCTCAGCAGTTGGACCCTGGCATCTTTATTGAGCATTCAAGAACCAATTGAGGGACAGGACCTGGGCGGCGGCACCATCCCTCACTCTAGTGCTGGGATCACAGGGGTGTGGTCCTGTGCTGGTTTACATGGTGCTGAGGACCAAACCTGGGGCTTTACATATGCTGGGCAAGCACTCTGTAGGGGTGGTTGCTGATGCTTTGGCTGAGAATCTGTGCTTGAACACTGAAGGTCCTGTTTCCCAATTGGTTCTTGATCAATCAATAAAGATGCTAGCAGCCAATGAGCTGGGAGGAATAGGCAGGGCTATTTCCTGCAGGCAGGCAGACATGAAGGAGGAGAAAAGACTCATCGTGCTTCGGAGGGAGAAAGAGCCACCAGCCATGTGAGATCTAGGGTGAGGGGCCACTGGCTGTGTCCCTGACTGGGATATTAGAAACATAATTAAACTTTAGATTTAGAGGGATGAATGAGGAGAAGGTAGTGGGGCAACTAAGTAAAGGGCAAAATTAGAGGTGTTGAGTTGGGAGTGAAAAGAAGGGCACAAAAACAGAGGAAGGCTTAGCAGAGCCCGGTCATTGAACTAAAGCATATTAAAAATAAGTTAGTGTGTGTGTGTGTGTGTGTGTGTGTGTGTGTGTGTGTGTGTGTTTCATCTGCAGATCCGAACCTGGTAGTGCAGCCCACCTGGGGCTTTCAGCAGGGTACTACACACTACAGCACTCTACAAACTGAGCTACAAATCTAGCTTGTTTGAGCAGTTTTGTAGGCAAAAGAAGAAAAGAGAGACTGTCAGCAGAGGAGCAGCCTTTGATGAGAAATATAACAAACATCACAAGAGGGGGCTACAGAATGACAGTGAATCCTACGGACCTTCGGTATCAGTGGAAGATGAGGCTGCAAAAGCAGCCCAGTCCAGCCTGGGGGGCATTGACCCTGCTCAACCTCAGGAGAAACTGATGTGCTTTAGATAAGGAAGCTGCTTACATTATGATTTAAGTGTGTCCCCAAAGGCTAGTGCACTGAACACTTGGTCCTCGGTGGAGTCGTGTGGGGAAATGGTGGGCCCTTGTGGGAGGTAATTGGCTCACTGGGACACCGCCACTGATTGATGTGGTTCTCACAGTTCTGCAGGGACTTCCTGTGAGACAGGATTAGAAAACAGTGGGTCAAAGCCGGCACGGGATATGATTCCTACAATCCTGGCACTTTCCCAGGGCTAAGGTAGGAGGGGCCACACAGGTTGAAGACCAGGCTACAGAGTGAGACTGTATTTCAATCAACCCCACTCCTCGGGAGAGCCCAGTGTGGTGGTGCAAATCTACTACCTGTTTGTTCAGAGTTAGGAATGGTTTCAGTCATCACATGAGTGCTGGGAACCCGACCCAGGTTCAGCCAGTATTGTACCCTGCCCCCTCTCCCTACATATTCCTGACCTCTTCCCTTCTTTCTCTTCTCTCTCTCTCTCTCTCTCTCTCTCTCTCTCTCTCTCTCTCTCTCCCTCCCTCCTCCCTCCCTCCCCCCCTCCCCCCCCTCCCCCCCCTCCCCCCTCTTCTTTTCTCTCTCTCTCTCTCTCTCTTTCTCTCTCTCTCTCTCTCTCTCTCTCTCTCTCTCTCTCTCTCTCTCTCTCTCTCTCTCTCTCCTTGTTTTCATTTTCCACAGTCCGTCCAACAGATTTCCAGGTCAAGGTGCTGCTATAAAGAGGAAGCAATGCAAGGAAACTTGTTCTAGAACACCGCACTGGTTACTGAGTGTTAGCAACTCACCAAAGCCAGAAACTTCTGAGAGGGGGCCTCTGAACACGCCTGTCTTAAGTGGCTTAACTGGGGTGCAAAGACCTATCCTCAATGTCGACAATACAGTCTTTGTATTCAGTAGGTCCTCTTCTTTCTCCTTGGATCCCTGGTCATTGCTTTTCGATCAGAAAATCGCCCCAGAGAAAGAGCTGACATGAGTTTCTCTCCTCTCAAGCATCATAGGAGTGTCCTGTCCGTAGGTCAATTCCTGAGGAATTTAAACATATACTCTGTCTAATTTAGTGAAACTGTGTTCATCTTCTCCTTTTCTACCCCACCCCATAGCATTTCTTCTAGGCTCCGCCAGGTAAGAGCCAGGCTTGCCATAAAAGGAGCTGTCTGGCCTCTCTCTCTGCTCTGTCCTCTTCCTACCCATCTCCACATATTCCCGGCTGGTCTCTCTCTCTCTCTCTCTCTCTCTCTCTCTCTCTCTCTCTCTCTCTCTCTGTCCCCTTTCTTTCCCACATCTCCCTTTTCATGTCCTCCAATAAACTTCTTCTTATACTAGACCCTTTGTATGACTAGTACCTGGTGGGTGTGACTCAGCATGGGCCCACTAAGGCACCCCCTCCTGCTGCATCACACCACTGCACTATAAAACATATCAGTGATGCCGAGACCTGGACTCACAAACTCACAGGTTTACATTCCCGCCACCTCCAATACATGGGGCAAGTCCGCAGGCTGAGACCCCCATCCCGACAAGTCTGCCTGCTACTGAGGCTCACTTTCTGACTTTCATATCACTAGATCTTTCCATCCAAACATCTTTGAATTGGTAAGCTCCACACTCTGGTCAGTCCTCTGGTCCCAAGGGAGGGTTGTTGAGCCCCCAGCCACCCTCTGGTGTCCTTGGGGACGGAGGTATTCACAGTCTTTGTGGCTGGCCCTTCTTGCTGACAACCCCTCCTTATGACCTCTTCCCTTGGGTGAGAATTCTCTCTTTTTGAGACGTGGCTGCTCCCTTTTGGAAATCCTAGCATTGGGTGATTTGGTCTCTCTCGGGCGTCGGACCCTGGTTACCACATGACAACTTGGTAATGCAGTTTGTGCTGTGTGTTCTGTATTATTTGTCTATCCTCCGGATACCACTAGTGATAGAATTGTAATAACCTTTGTCTTCACCCATGGATATTGTGTCTTCACTGATACCTCCCTACTGAGATGTCTCTTGGACTTAAAGGCTTCCAAATTCACACACTATTTATAATTAAATTTGGCCCCAATACGCACTAGATAATACCTCTAAAGTTTTACAACTCTTGACAGCGATCCAGAAAATGCAGTTCCTAAGTGCAGACGTTCCCCTATCTTCACTCCAAACCTTCTCTTTATTCCTCCTGGTCCCTAACTCAGCTCCCATCCTTCATTCAGCCTCCAACTACTTATTCTTGCTCCCCATTTCTGCAGCTCTAAAAGCACTCTCTAGATTTTGTTTTTGATTTAGCTTGCTCTGCCACATCACCCCTGCCAGCCGTTTGCTCCAGTGGGCAATTTCAGACTTTTACTTCCTGGGAAATTTTTATCTCTGATTTCTTTCCTTTCTGGTCCAAATACCAGGTCGAAGCCATTTGTGGTGGGAGAAAAACTGGGTGGTTACCAGATCCCTGCATGCCCAAGCGGCTGAGCCTTACTCGGTGGGCCAGTCCCAGACCAGTGCCTGAGTGGCACGTGTGGCAGCAGAGGCTGCCTACGGTGGCGGGGAGAGGTCTCTTCACATGCATAACACCTGTCAGGCAAAACATTTCTATTTGTCTCTTTATATGTCTAACTATTTGTCTCTTTGCCAATATATAGCTAATCTTCTGTAAATAAATGCTGTTCCATTTTAGAATATAACATGTGACTTTCCATCACCTTTGCTAAAGGTAGAGGAAGAAAGGTGGAGCTATAGTTTCAGCGCCATCTTAGCTAAGGGCACGCACATGACTGTCTGCCATCTTTGTTGTGGGAACTCCCAGCTTCATTGCCCTCTTACATGAGGAGAACAACCTGACTTAAAAAAAGGCTTCCAGGGGTTGGGGATTTAGCTCAGTGGTAGAGCGCTTACCTAGCAAGCGCAAGGCCCTGGGTTCGGTCCCCAGCTCCGAAAAAAAAGAAAAAAAAAAAGGCCTCCAGGGCCAGAGAGACGGCTCAGTGGTTAAGAGCATTGACTGTTCTTCCAAAGGTCCTGAGTTCAAATCCCAGCAACCACATGGTGGCTCCCAACCATCTGTAATGAGATCTGATGCCCTCTTCTGGTGTGTCTGAAGACAGCTAGCTACAGTGTATTTTTGTTTGCTAGATATGATCTAGAGCAAATATATAAAAACAGATGTAATTTGTCTAACTCAGATATGCTTAATAGATACTAGCTCTCGATCTTGTCAGAGACCTGCTAAATATAACGTTAAACATTTAAGCTTATTATGACAGAGATGCCCAAATCCTAACAGTGACCCCCACAAGGTCTCCAAGGAGATATAGGCATAGCGACAAGGACTCTACCTGGATTGTGGTGTGATAACCACTGAGGAAGACTGATCCCACCTTGCCCACTTCCAGGGCTCAGCCTAAGCTGTAGACAAAGAGAACAGCAGGAGAATTAAAAGTCTCATATTGCCCGAGACCAGGTGAGTCGTTTCTCCCATGTTCCACCTCCACAGGAAAGAAACCTCTCATGTTCTGGGCCTGATGGCCAGACTGCCTCTGCCCGGGTTGTGTTCCACAGAGAACTGTTTAGGGAGTGGACTATAGACCAACCCCTGCCATTTTAATTAAAATATAACATCTGCATTATAACTTACTCTTCCCAGATTTCTGACTACACTGACGGCTAAGCTAACTACTGCTTGACAGCTAGAAAAGAGACAACTATCTCCTTACCCCAAGGTAATCCACTGCCACAGTAGCTCATTAATCAATTAGTTAAGGCTACCAGATCTCTTATAGAAAAGACAGACAGTTTGCTTTCTTACAGGCTTCATAATAAAAAATACACAAGTTCAGATTTAACCTCCCACCACTTCCTTAAAACCCTCCGTTCACAGTGATTGCTTCCAGTGATTAACCCTATGTCTCATGGTAAACAATTAAATAAAAGGCTTAAGTTATAAAGATCTAGAAAGGCCTTTTAAGGTTAGTAATTACAAGATGTAAAGGTTAGAGACCATATAAGCCTAAATGGTGATAAAAAATTAATTTAAGATACAAAATGCTTTATATTTCTTCCCCTTGCTTATGCCACGGTTATATTGAGATTTCAAAAGGTCAAAATCCTCACATTTATCAATGGAGTTCTGATAAATTAGCCTAACTCGAATAAAACATTCCACTATACAATCCGCTTTTATAATTACAACTTAAAAATTTAGGTGCCCTTTGGTTGTCTTTTTTTTTTTTTTAAGATTTATTTATTTATTATATATAAGTATACTGTAGCTGTCTTCAGACACACCAGAGGAGGGCATCAGATCCCATTACAGATGGTTGGGAGCCACCATGTGGTTGCTGGGATTTGAACTCAGGACCTCTGGAAGAGCAGTCAGTGCTCTTAACCGCTGAGCCATGTCTCCAGCCCCCTTGGTTGTCTTTTAACTATAGACTTAAGGTATTTCTCATGCTAAACTGTATAATCATCTATCATATTCACAAGGTCAAGTTTTTGAGTTTTCTTTAATTATCTTTTAAATGTAAACTTAAAAATGCTCCTCATTTTGCTAAATTAATATACATTCAGGCTTCTAGATAGAGGGAAAAGGCTCTTCTTGCCCCTTCTGCTTCTCCAAGGGTTTTTGTCTTCCATAAGCTTAACTTAAAGACTGTTTATGTGTTGACAAATTTATTAGCTCCAGGGAACCCACTTGGCTATACCTCTCATGACCAAATAGACTCCATCCAGATAAGTGCGCCTGCCAATCCACAGCCTAAGCTCCCGCCTGTTGCCTATTCCAGAGCATGGGATTCCTCCCTTGTTCCCTGATTTTGGGGATCCCCTCACCTCAGCCACCAAGACCTAAGAGTTTCAAATGTACACCCCAAAAAAGCTTTTCTCCCAAACTTACTTAACTTTATTTTCTGCCTCTTAACGTGTGTATATATTTCATCTTATTGCCAAAGTCCAGGAGTTTACTCATAATCTACAACCAGGACAGCTCCAGAGAGGCAACCCACAGACACTTCAGTCTACTCTCACGGAGGCTTCTACTGGACCTGCACTTTCCTACCTGCAGGTGCTCCCACAGACCCTAGACAGCAAGGAAACAGGCAACTCTCCTAAGGCTTGACCAACATCCCCACTTTTTTAGGTTCCTCCAAAGTCAGCAGGAAACACCTAAAGATGACGACCCTATCCCTGCTTCACCATTACCCTCTTTCTAGTTCCTCATTTTTTAACTAAACCAAATTAGAGGAAAATAGAGGAATGTTAGCATTTCTTTTAGGCTCTGCCCAACAGTTACCTAACAACAGCAAGGTATGAGCCTACTTGCCAAAAAAGGACTGTTTGACTTCTCTGTCCTCTCTCTCTCTCCCTCTCTGTCCTCTCCCCTCCCCTCTCTCTGTGTGTTCCCTCTCCCTCTCCCTCCCCCTCCCCCTCCCCCTCCCCCTCTCCCTCTCCCTCTCTCTCTCCCTCTCCCTCTCCCTCTCCCCCAGAGGTGCTAGGCCTTTTGAAAGTTAGAAACCTGGACCATCTAAAGAATGAATAGAATGAATGTTGGAAAAGAAGGAGGGGGAGGGGAGGGGAGGGGAGGACAAATAGCTTAGAAATAGAGATTTGAAGTCATTTTGTAACTGGGGGAACCAGGATTCCTCTAGGAAAATTTCGTGCTGAGTGGAATGGGCAGCCTGCAGGAACCTGACACTAGAGCTCTCCCGGGAGAAAGACAACCTACATACGCCTGCTTCCTGGCTTTTGCGGGCCTTTACTGTAAGCTCTGTATGAGCACGGTGCAGACAGGGCTTTCTCTTTACTCAAGTTTGAGCAAAACTGTGAATAATTTCATTTTCCATCTCTCTCCATTCTGTAATTTTCCTATTAATGTTGGTGAGAGTCAGGCCTTATGGCTGAGTTCTTGTAACAACACAAAATGAAGAGTCTAGAATCAAACGCTCTGAGGGAATCCTCAGATTCATGAAAGAGACACAAAGAGTTCAGGAGGTGGAAAAGGAGCCAAGTATCCAGAGGTGCTCTCTCTCTCTCTCTCTCTCTCTCTCTCTCTCTCTCTCTCTCTCTCTCTCTCTCTCTCCTTAAGGCTTTCATTGGACAGGGGGAAGAGGGAGAGGGGGTAGGTGGGAGAAAGATAGAACAAGAAAGAGAGAGACAGACAGACACAGAGGAAGGGATGGAGATAGCAGGAGACAGGCGCGGGTAGGGGGAAGTGCACATACACACAGGTATGAGGTCAGAGGACACTTGTTGGAGTAAGCTCTTTGCTACCATATGCATTTGGGAGATCAATCTCAGACCATTAAGCATGATGGCAAATGCCTTTAACTGTTAAATTGTCTTGCCAGCTCTCCATGAGCTTCTTTAAAAATGTTTTGAAATTTGTGTATTCTCTCTGTTAAGAGGTTTGTGTTTTTTAATCTTCAGTCAATCCTATAGCAATAGTATGATCAACTCCAAACCCATTTTATTTATTTTTTTTCCATTTTTTAAAAATTGGGTATTTCTTATTTACATTTCAAATGTTATTCCCTTTCCTGGTTTCCTATCCATCAGCCCTCTAACCCCTCCCCTCCCTTCTATAAGGGTGTTCCCCTCCCCATCCACCGCCCCTTATTCCCCCCCCACACACACATACAATCCCCTACACTGGGGTTCCAAACTTGGCAGGACCAAGGGCTTCTCCTTCCATTGGTGCCCAGCAAGGCCATCCTCTGCTACATATGCAGTTGGAGCCATGGATCAGTCCAGGTATAGTCTTTGGGTAGTGGTTTAGTTCCTGGAAGCATGCAAACCCATTTTATAGATGAAGAAACTGAGAGTTAAGTGGCTCCATCAAGGTCACGTGTGTGGTAAGAGGCAGAGTTGGGACTCGAACCCAGACATTCTAGCTCTAATAAAATACTCTATATAGCTTCCCTCCAAACTACCAGGCTAGTATCAGACAGTACTAGTTGAGCTTTGCAAAATGCTCCTAGGGCGAAGGATTAGACCCTCCGTTGAGCTCAGAGAGAACTCTACAGTAAACAATAGGTGTTGGTGAGCTGTTCCACAGGGCTGGCTTTTGATCCCAGCTATTGTTTTGATCCAGAGGAGAGTTGTGCACCGGGAGCTCCGGTCCTTAGAAGCCCATTTTAGGTTTAAGGCCAAAGAAAAGGAAGACTCCTCCCTAGGGATCCAAGGGCAAGTCCTGAGGCTCCAGCTACCCAAGGAGTTAGAGGGGAGGGGAGGCGCCTGTTTCTCACCTTGTCGTCCTGCAGATTTACGTGGATGTAAACACATCATCCACTCCACTGCCCCTGTGCTTCTTCAGACCCGAAGCTCCCAGAGCTTCTTCAGTGTTCGAGGATTCATGAAGAGATGTTGATCAGCTGATTGCCCTGTCTCCTGTGGGTGGAACAAAAGGAAAGACGTTTAAATGTCAGAGATTTAAATGTAAATGAGAACTCTGTGAAGAGACTGGGAGGTCCTGGGTAGTTTCCAGCCTTCTAGTCTTATTTATCTCTTAAATATTCCCTTCCTACCACACTTACTTTTAAGCTTATTAACATCAACTGACAACAATAATCATAGCATATATCATGTTTATATAGTTCATACTTTGTACATCAGTTGGGGGGGCTGTTTAGTGGTGAGGGTTGTATTTTATCCTATAGTTTATGTTCCATCCTCCACAGAAGTCAGGGCAGAAACTCGAGGCAGGAAATGATGCAGAGGCCACTGGGGTTGGGGGTGGGGCGGGGAGGACAGCTCACTGGTTTGTTCTTGTTTTGTTTTTGAGGGAGGGTCTTACTATGTCCCCCCCATCCCTTGATGGCCTGATATTCACTATGAAACCTACCTAGGCCTGACTTGGATTTGAGGCACTCCTTCTGCCTGGCTTCTGAAGTCTTAAGTCATTTGCTCCCGGGTAGACTCTGTGACAGCACAATGGCTTCACTGAATCAAGAAGATGCAGGGTAATTACTTTTATGGGACTTATAGCCAAGCCTTAAGAGGTCTGGGCATCTCATTTTCTTAGATCCTAATTGCCTTGTAAAGAAAGCCCAAGAAGGTAGCTCAGACGTGGAGTACTTACCTGACATGTACCAAGCCCTGGATGGTTTCCGGCATTGCATAGAAAAAAGAAGGCCAAAACAAACAAACAAACAAACAAAACAAACAAATAAATGTCTAGGCCATCTGGCCACAACAGGACACATGTAAAGAGAGGCCTTCAAGTCTGAGAAGCCAGAGAGTGAACAGGCCTTCTGCTAAGAGTGGCCACCAACAGGACAAACAAGGGAACTTGTTACACTGTCCCAAGAGATATCACAACAGGCAGAGATGAGCTGAACATGCTAAGCTCTGCCCCAAATTTGATTTCAGGATGTTGCGTTTTTGATTTACAATTTTAATCATTGCTAGCCATGCACTCCTCCACTGAGCGTGCCCAGCTCAGCTTTAACCATCCTTAAGAGTACAACAGAGTGGCAGTAAGCGTAACATCACTGCTCACCCAGCACCAACGTCATCCCACACTCCAGCTCTGGACCCACAAAACAACAGCTCCCCACTCCCTGTCACCTCAGCCTGCCGGCCACTGACCTATTTATGACCCCGTGAACTTGTCAATCAGTTTGAAGGTGGTTTGCTAGGCAACGACACGTAATATTATTACTAATATGTTTAACAATCCACTTTTAGAATACATTAATGTGCTTGCCAGTTTGTCAGGCGTCAGTGTCACAGAAGAATCTGGAACTAGCCCAGAGCTTCAGTTCATACAATTATACTTATGCCTAACATTTACTTGAAAATCGAGAGGGCAGCTTCACCCTCAAATATCATTTTTATCTTTCACGGTTGTTTGACATTTAAATATCATTATTATGTTTTACAACAGCAGGAGTTTAGAAACCATAATGAATCTGGGACTAAGGATCAGAGTGTAGGCTACTTGCCCAAGGTCTCAGAGGAGAATGAGTTAATTTGAAACTATTTATTGGCCTATTCTATTTGTAAAGGGAAGTAAAGAGGGGACTTAAGGGGCAATTTACCATCTTGAAAAAGAAACCACAAGCCTGGTCTTCAAATATCGTCTGCTCTTGTGGGAAGCATCCCAGTTAGGCCCATGAGAATGTCCCTGGGTGATGTCAGGACCCCCTAAGATGGCTCCAGGTAAAGGGTTTTTGTAAGGTTGCCATGGAGAAACAGGTAAGTGCAGCTGTGGTCAGGGCAGCAGGCCACAGAGAGCCCAGGAAGCAAAGTCGCAGGATCATGCTCTGTGCATAAAGAGAATATAAGGCCTTAATGGATCACTAAGCTTTTTTTTAAGGATTTGTTGCAACTGTATGGACAAGAGATTTTTTTCCCCTTTTGACTTTTAGTTGTACACGTATATACATATAAACACTTTCATACTTGGTCATCTGGGATGCCATTTGAGTCATGAAAGATTTTGTTTTTACCTGTGGATGCTGAGGAAGGCACATAACCAACATCCCTAGCCCTGACTTCCCTCTTGGCCATAGCCGCCTTCCCGTGCAGCAATGCTCTGCAGAGGCTGGGCAGATCTGCTTGTCTGGGTGTGTGTGCTCCAAGGGGCAGGGATGACTGTGGCCCCAAAGTCAGACTCCAGAGGTAAGCGGAGTCTGGATGGCCATGTGCCAAGAGGATTGCATGGTGAAAGGCTGGCTCTGCCAGGGAGTCTGAGGCTCCAGCTTCCCTTTCATTATCAAACGCCCCCATGTTCACTCTCGAAACTCTGTGGGCTCCCCTTCGTCTCGCTATGGAACAGAGGTTAGACCAAATTATCTTTATCCACTAGGGGAAGGAGTGCTCAAAGTCTGGTGTAAACACCTTTTTGATTTCCCCATGGTGGTGTGGGGGTGGGGTGTCAATTTGACAGCAGACAGGAGAAAAACCTCTCATTTTAGAAATGTGTCCCATTTGGGGTTCAAGATTACTTTTTCTAAAGTTTAGTACACACAGACAAATACATTTAAAAATATCTTTGCATATTTACTTGTACCTGTGTGGCATACTTACATACATGTGTGTGCTCGCCTGGGTGAGCATATGTAGAGGCCAGAAGAGGACACAGTGTGCCCCCCCCCATTCTATCACCCTCTGCCCTTTTCCCTGAGACAGGCTCTAACTATACCTGAGACCAGTTCCTTTAAAAACTAACCAGCCAGAAACAAACAACCCTTTTGTCTCCACCATAGACCCCAGCACTGAGGCTAGAGCACACGCTCAGCTTTTCGTGTGACAATTGAGGGTTCAAACTCACGCCCTCCCGCTTACGCAGTGGTCGTTCTTACTGGCAGAGCCCTCCCCCACCCCCACCCTGTCCCCTTCAAACTATTTTTGGAAGCTAGTTAACATATTTTTCTGGTCTGTGGTGGGGTACTTACTTTTAGTGCCCTACCCAAGTCTGTAAATCTATATTCAGGGGCCTCACATCACTTTATCCTTATCAGCTGACCAATCAGCTGTAAGGCAGACGTGTGGCAGAGCACTGACCTCAGTCAGTCACACGTGCAATTCTGCCTGCAATTTAAGCCAGGTCTACAAAAAGGTACTTGGAATTCTCTGGCGCTAAAAGCATATGGTCATGGTGATCTTTTGGTGGCTGAGGGGAAAAAAAAAATGAACACCTTGCTGTTGGCTAGATTTCAATCCGGGTTCCAGTGCAAAAGGAAGGTAATCTCCCAGCCCAGACAAGTCACAAGGCAGAAGAGAAGGGAGCCCAGACCTTACTAACACTTACTGATTTGTCTTCTAGTGCTAACTGCTGAACCCAGGGCCTCGTGCACACGAAGCAAACAGTCCACTAAGCTTCCCCCTTGCCTGCTCTCTTAATGCACAAAAGCAAAGGTGGGGGCACTCCCCCCAGCAGGGGCAGGTCAAGAAGAAACACAAAAAAGGAACACAGTTATGGTGGAGCTTGATGCCCCGGACTGCCAAACAGGTTTTTGTTTGTTTGTTTGTTTGTTTGTTTATTGCTGTTTTAAATGCAAAGGAGGATGTCAGAGTCGCAGCATATGGCTCTCTGCCAACGGCAGCAGCGAGGCAGGTGCAGTGTTCTGTGAGTTCCTTCATCCAACTGGGGGCAGAGCCCCTGAGCTCAGCGTGGAGCTCTACAAAGGTGGGCCCCCTCCCCTTATGGTATAGAAAAATGTATGTGACTGGATAGCTGATATCGTGGTTCTTTTTTAAAAAGGAACTTAAAACAAGACACCGTAAAAGACTGGAGCATTGCCCAACTCTGGGCATGCAGAGGTAAGGCACAGAAGGGTACGGACTGAGGGCGAAAGTAAGAAAAGATTAAAGGGCAGGGAATTATATTAATAAAACCGGCCACCGCCCCTCCTCCTCCCACACTAACCCCGGGGCCAGCTTATCTTAGTAAGCCCAGGGAAATCAATCCAGGCCTCTGCGGCATATTCAACACATTCTGGCTGACATTTTAAACCCCGTTTGAAACCTGGGTTGGCTTCCAAGCACATGCAATACTAGAATGGAGAAATAGTATAGATGGCTATCTCATTTCTCTTTCTCTCTGAAACACTGACAATGATCCTTTGTAAAATGTCTCAGGACGCCGAAGGAAGTTATCAACATGCGTTATGCAGAAATCTATCAGGGTCTGACAATTGTAATTAGCATGATGTGGCTGTTCCATTTCATGGGCTCTGTGTGTTGTATGATCAAAACATGTATGAAAGGCAACAAGCTGCCGAACACGGGAGCAACCAGGACTCAAGGCTCACGTCTGAGGGTATTTTCAGTTCCCTTGAGGGCAGAATGATGACCTCGGGTGACAGGCAGGACTAGCGGGTATGCTCTAGTCCTTCCCAGCTTCGGCAAACAGTACCCAGCAGAATAGACTCTCCTGTCTGCTTAGTTTCCCAGAGAGCCATGTGAGTGCTTCATTGAGGAGCCTGTGTTGGACTTTCATGCTACTCAGATAAGGCTGGCACCTGGATTCATGGAGAGTCCCTAACCCTTATGCTAGCCATTTAGTTTAAATAAATTTCTTTCATCAAAACTGTTAGCTGGGTACCCCATAGAGGCAGGTTTTCTGCTCCTTCTCCAACTACAGCCTGCGAATAGACCTACCGAGTCATGGCCTGAGGGATGAAGATTCTCAGGCCCTGGTACCCAGATGGACAATGCTTACTTGGCATCTGACATCAGACCACATCAGAAAGCCTCATTAGAGTGACGCACAGGTGACAGATTGACCTAATTCTCAGAGTCAACCACCCAAGGCAGACTCACAATGTCCTCTTGACAGGCTTAAGTCTTTCACATAGGGATGAGACACAGGGTGTTGGGGACATTTAGTTCAGATTTCACTGACACCCATCTACTCTTTTTTTTTATTGGATATTTTTTATTTACACTTCAAATGTTATCCCCTTTCCTCATTTCCAGTCCATAAACTCCCAATCCCATGCCCCTCCCCCTTCTTCTAAGAGGGTGCTCCCCCATCCACTCCTCCCCACCTCCCTGTCCTGACATTCCCCTGCACTGGGGAGGTTGAGCCTTGGCAGAACCAAGGGCTTCTCCTCCCATTGGTGCCCGACAAGGCCATCCTCTGCTACTGGGTCTGTCCTTGTGTTCTCTTTGGATTGCCCATCTACTCTTTTAACTGGGAAAACAGCAGAGTCTTCGCTGGCTTTCTCTGGCCACACAGCAACCATACATGGCCATACAGGGCGAGGGAACGTACGACGCCATCTTGTTCATATTCCTCAGTAAAGATGATGATGTTTATGACGTTGAGGTCTAACACATAGATTTAATGAGACTATTTCCATAGAATAAAGTTACGTGGAGTAGCCAGGCTTGGTGATGTGCTTGGTTTGGCTCAGTGGTAGAATGTGTGCTTGTCTAGTACCAGGCTTGCCTGGGCACGATTTCTCAGTTATATATGTGAAAAGAGAGGGGCAGCAGAGAGAGGCTTGCTGAATCCCTTAAGCTGGCCTTCAACCTGTAATTCTCCTGAGTGTTGGCGTTACAGGCATGAGCCAGCAGGTGCAGCTTTCAGCTCGATATCTAGATACAAATGAGAATATACATACACAATTACACAAAGCAACCTTTTTTTTAAAAATTTAGATATTTTACATCTATTTATTGTCTGTGCCTGCCTGTATGTGTATGGGTGGGGTGGGTGGGGTACGTGTGCACCACGGTATGTGTATAGAGGTCAGAGGACAATTTGAGGGAATCGATTTTCTCCTTTTACCAGGGATCAACCTCAGGCCGTTGCCTTCTCAAGCAGGTGCTTTGACCTGCTGAGCACATCACAGTTTATTCTATTTCACTCCTGAGTGCTGGGGTTCAACCCAAAAGTTCCAACCACGATCGCAAGCGCTCTGTCTGTGAGCTGTGTGCACCCCCCAAATAAACTCTTAGTTGTGGTTGTGTTTGGTGTTTGCTTGTTTGCTTGGTGTAGTTTGTATTGAGATAGGGCTCCCTGTGTAGTTCCTACTGACTGGGAACTTGCTATATAGACCAGGCCAGCTCCAAACCCAAAGATCTGCCTGGCCCTGCTTCCTGAGTTAAGAGGCATGTGGGACCCACACTTAGTCAAAAAAAATTCTTTCTGGAGCTATTTTTGAATAGTCGCCACAACCGTGGTCTTTTTGTTGTTGGGTGACGATGACGATGATGATGACGACGACGACGACGACGATGATGATGATGATGATGATTAAGGGGCTGAAGAAATAGCTCAGGGGTTAAGAGCACTTGCTGCTATTGCAGAGAGCCTGCACGAGGACCAGGGTTTGGTTGTCCGCACTCACGTGGTAGCTTTACAGCTATTTTTTAAGAGTTCAGTCCCTGGGGATCCAGCACTCTCTTCAGGCACCAGGCATTCATGCGGTGCACTTACATACAAGTAGGTAAAACGGTTGTATACATAAAATTAAAAAAAATAAATCTTTTAAAATGGAAAGATTAAATAATCTCTGGTAGTCAGCCTGTTCCTGCCATAAAACCACATCTGCAACTGAAACTACAGATGTCGTGGGCTGAAGGGTTTCCATGGTTTCCACGGGCATGAAAAGCTCCAATGTGTGTTTCCTGTGACGCTTTTATTCTATAGGGCACTTGGGAGATGCACTTCTACAGTGATTTTTCTTATAGCAATCAGACAGGGGTCGTACAACTCACAAAGTTTGTGCTCCCAGAGAGGTGAGTAGAACAGGAACTGGGATTTTTAAAACCTGGGATGCTGAGGCAAGAGAAGGTCCAGGAACTTGTCACTAACTCACAGCTGTGGCACCTAAGTCACCCCCACGCCTATACACTGTGTTTGAAAAACTGGGCTTCAAAACCCGAGCAAAAGAGATGCCGGTGCACTTTAAGATAGACCCGAACTCCCATTTGCCCCCTTCCTTTTCCAAAGGAAGAGCAAAGTAGCCTTCCAGCTGATACAGCGGCTCTACATGTGCAGTGGGGCCTGCGTCCTAGACAGCAGGATGGGGTCCATGTGCTAGGCAAGGGACAACGCACAGTATGGCAGCAGCTGCCCTGTGCATACCCTCAGAGATGCCCCCAAAGCTTTGTACTTGGGCCACAGCCACAAAATGTTCCATCTAGTCCAGCCCTGTGGCTCCCAGATGTATTGGCCATGTTCTTATTGTCTGATAGAACACAAAAGTGACCTGGGAAGAGTCACTATGGGGTGGACGGTTGGCACAGCTCCTCGTAGATACTTGAGGTGGAAAGAGAGGCAGAAGATGGGAGAGATTGAACACAATTCTTGGAACTTGCCCCAAGGCAGAGGACCAGGGAGCTTTTGGGTAACGTACCAGAACATGAAGTACTAGTCTTGCTTCAGCCAACCGTAGTCAGTAACGTGGGGAGGAACTTTGAGAGGTTAATCAAGACATTCATTCATGGATTGAACACCTAGTATTGACGAGAGAGCAGGGAACAAGTCAAGGCTGTTCTACAGAGTTTACACTCAAGTAGAGAGAAAAACATTAAGTGGAAAAATATAACAATAAATGGTACACCAGCTGGTGGTAAGTACTGTGGAGAAATGGGGAGCATTGGCCTTCACTGGTCTGCATTCCATTACTGGGGGCTTGTTCTACATATATTCCTGAAGGGTGCAGTGCAGGCACAGGCCACTGCTAGTGAGAACCTCGCATCAGCTAATATCAGCAGAAGTGTGTGAGGGAGAGGTCACATGGTGAGAGGAGCCAGAGGGCGATTCAGGGTGAAGCTTGCTGTTGCTATGGTTGTCTCTGTTGTTCGGGTCGGAACCTAGGGCTTCGTGCATGCTAGGCAAGGGTTCGTTCACTGAGCACCACCTCCAGCTTAGGGTTACTCTAAGGACTGTTAGTCAGGAGAACTCAAGAGTCTCGTGAGAACGAACCTGTCCCTTCCCAGAGCCGCACCCCCAATAAACAAAACAAGTCCACGCCCCTTAGAGGTCCCACTGCCTGCTGACACTACCTATCTCTAGGTCCTGAGTCTTTGGGGAGGATCAAGGGCCAGCCACATCTAAATCACGGTGAGGCTAGAGATAGGAATATGAATGTGCTGCTTAGATTGATGAAACACATGTCATTGATGAAGCCATTTGGATAGAAAGTTGTTGGAAACTAGGCAAGGAACCATGGGGATGCTTGGAAGAAAGGGAACTCAAAAGCAGGAAACCAACAAGTGGAGACCTTACCACAAGGAAATGCAGGGCATATTTAAGGAACACAGCTAGGAGACCAATGCATTGAAGAAGAATGAGGCAGAAACTGAAGGAGAGGTAGGAGAAATCATGGGACCAGATCTGTGGGCTAGCTCAGGGTAGCACAGGGCCCACTAGAGGACTTTAAGCACAGAAGTGGTAGAGTGTGCCTGGCTGCTATGTTGGAAAACACTTTGGGGCTCTATCATGCACTTTGATGAAAACCTGTTCTTAGAGGACATCCTGCACACCTCAGTTACCCAAGTCTACATCTCACGATAGGATGGATCCTTTAACACAAGCATTGTGAATCTGGGCACGCCACTGTTCTTTCCCAATCCCCAAGACATTTTTTAAATGGATTTCAGTCGCTCAAGAGAGAAAGTACAGCTCCCTTTCTATCCTGGACTTAGCCCTTGCCCACCTCTGCTTCCCACTGCGCTTTGTGTGTCTTCCTCTTTCCACTCAGTAGCACTGGGCCCCATTCAGGTCTTCCTAGAAGAGTGTTCCCCATCACAGTCCTTCCTGGTCTGCTCTTCCTGTGACCCTGAGTCTCAGTCATGATAACCCAGCTCCAGGAATCGGTCTGATCTGCTCCATCCACCAACCGTGGTCTACAGTGGGAAGCTATGGCTAGATCCAGTTTGGAGCTACTCGTTCTGGAAGACGGACTAGATCCTGAAATTTCATTTAGCATTCTTTTAAACTGTGTCAATTTTTTATAAATGAGTATATATAATATCAATAAATTATGATTTATAATATTGGTGGTTTCTTTCTTTTGGGGGTCAGGGACAGATGCTGGGGATTGAACCCTGGGTCTTGCATAGAAGCTAGGGAAGTACTCTACCACTAAGCTATGGCCCCAGCCTTTAGTTATCTACTTTAAATGTATTTTATCATTAATGTGTGTATGACTGCAGGCACATATATAGAGGTCAGAGGACACTTTCAGGAGTCAGTTCTCTCCTTCCATCGCGGGTTCCAGGGACTAAGCTCAGACCCCCAGGCTGGTGTGGCAAATAGTTTTACATGTTGTGTAATCTCTCTGGCCCTATTTATTTATTTTGGAGACACCACCTTGCTACTTTGTAGCCCTGACTGGTCTTGAACTCACAATTCTCCTACCTCCTCCTCCCAATTGCTGAGGGGTTATCGGCGTGCACGTCACGCCTGGCTCTGGATGTAATAATTCCAATGATCCTTTCATACCATTGCATCATGACAGATGGCATGAGCACTCTTGTTAAACACAAGCGTGTGTCCTGAGAAGACATGGAAAAACATTAAATTTATATTTATAAAGGAAAGAAATCAATTGGGAGAGTGGGGGGCAGGGAGATGGGTCAGTGTGTACTGGTATTGTTGCCAAGTCTTTAATACCCAGAATTCAAATAACTAGGAGAGACCCAACTCCTGCAAGTTTCCCTCTAATTCCCATCTCTCTCTCTCTCTCTCTCTCTCTCTCTCTCTCTCTCTCTCTCCTCTCTCTCTCTCTCTCTCTCTCTCTCTCTCACACACACACACACACACACATACAGTTAACAGATGTACAAATTTTAAAAAGAAAAGGAAGCAAATCTGATAAGATTTCATATATGTGAGTTCAGCTATATGACAAGCCAGAAAATATACTCTGTGAAGACTGATGGTTCCCAGGGATTGGAGGAAGGGAAAAAAAATGAAGTGACACCACAAGGAGTCTTTTAGGTTAGTAAAAATTAAAAATACTCTGTCGGATACTATAACGGTGGACATATTATTCATTTGCTTGAGCCAATAGTATGCACAGCAACACCAGTGAACCCAATGTAAGCTGTGGACTTAAGTGATCGTGTATCAGTGCGGGCCATTGTAGTGATCATTTAAATCCCGGCCCAGTGTTTCTACCCCACCTTTAACCAATTAGCTTCCAAGTGAAAGATACACACCCCCTTTATGTTTATGATAAGCCCTGACCAACAGCACATGCTACTCTCTACGTTATTAAAGCCCACTTTCTACATCCACACAATGGAATATTACTCAGCTATCAAAAACAATGACTTTATGAAATTCATAGGCAAATGGAGGAAACTGGAAAATATCATCCTGAGTGAGGTAACCCAATCACACAAAAACACACATGATATGCACTCATTGATAAGTGGCTATTAGCCCAAATGCTTGAATTACCCTAGATGCACAGAACACATGAAACTCAAGATGGATGATCAAAATGCAAATGCTTCACTCCTTCTTTAAAAGAGGAACAAGAATACCCTTGGCAGGGAATAGGGAGGCAAAGATTAAAACAGAGGCAGAAGGAACACCCATTCAGAGCCTGCCCCACATGTGGCCCATACATATACAGCCACCCAATTAGACAAGATGGATGAAGCAAAGAAGTGCAGGCAGACAGGAGCCGGATGTAGATCTCTCCTGAAAGACACAGCCAGAATACAGCAAATACATAGGCAAATGCCAGCAGCAAACCACTGAACTGAGAACGGGACCCCCGTTGAAGGAATCAGAGAAAGAACTGGAAGAGCTTGAAGGGGCTCAAGACCCCATATGAACAACAATGCCAACCAACCAGAGCTTCCAGGGACTAAGTCACTACCCAAAGACTATACATGGACTGACCCTGGGCTCCAACCTCATAGGTAGAAATGAATAGCCTAGTAAGATCACCAGTGGAAGGGGAAGCCCTTGGTCCTGCTAAGACTGAACCCCCAGTGACCTTGATTGTTGGGGGGAGGGTGGTAATGGGGGGAGGATGGGGAGGGGAACACCCATATAGAAGGGGAGGGAGAGGGGTTAGGGGGATGTTGGCCCCGAAACCGGGAAAGGGAATAACAATCGAAATGTAAATAAGAGGGTTGGGGATTTGGCTCAGTGGTAGAGCGCTTGCCTAGCAAGCGCAAGGCCCTGGGTTCGGTCCCCAGCTCCGGAAAAAAAAGAATAGAAAAAAAAATGTAAATAAGAAATACTCAAGTTAATAAAGAAAAAAAAAATAAAGTCCACTTTCCTGTTGATAACCTTGGGTTATTACTCACTATGGTCCATATGGGCTGCTCTTAACTCCACTTGGCCAGTCCTCAAGGGCTATGTTTTCATGACTCACCTAACTCATGGCTGCTTCTCCTTCCTTTTCCTGCACCCCTCTTTCCTCATGTGTGGTCCCTCTCTTACCTCAAGCCCAAGAAACCTATAACCCACCTATGTCTCTTCTGCCCGGATACGAGCTGTCAGCACTTTTATTTACCATTCAGCGTCTTCTGTTCACTCATAAAACACATACGGCGGGATGTGGAAGGATTTGCTTGCCCTTAGTCAAAGGCTGAGAACTGATAAGACCATGGTGTGGTGGGATATGGAATATCTCATGCTTTTCTCTCAGGGTTGCTGTGAACCGGAAGCTGCTCGAAACTTTCATTAATTCTCTCTGTGTTCATATACACATTTGTTTACCATAAATTTTAGCATCTCTATTATTTTGCTAATTTGTTGGTAATTTGAATTTTTTTCTTCTTCCTTCCTCTTTCTTTCTTTCTTTCTTTCTTTCTTTCTCTTTCTTTCTTTCTGTCCTTCTCTGTCTCTCTCTCTGTCTCTCTCTGTCTCTCTCTCTCTGTCTCTCTCTCTGTCTCTCTCTCTGTCTCTCTCTCTGTCTCTCTCTCTGTCTCTCTCTCTGTCTCTCTCTCTCTGTCTCTCTCTCTCTCTCTCTCTCTCTCTCTCTCTCGTTTTTCTTTTTTCTGAGACAGGGTTTCTTTTTGTAGTCCTGGAACTCAGAAGTGTAGCAGAGATCCACTTGCCTCTGCTCCCCCCCATACTGAAATTAAAGCTGCGTGCCACTGTGCCCAGCAAAAAAATTATTTTTTTATTGGGGCCAGAGAGATGACTCAGAAGTTAAGAGGACTGGTTGTTGCTCTTCCAGACCACCCTGGTTTGGTTCCCAGGATCTACGTGGTGGCTCACAACTGGCCATAACTTCTGGGCTCTGAAGGGAATGTTAGGGTTAGGTACACACATAGTGCGCACACACGCATGCAGGTGAAACACTCATACACACATTTTTATTTTCATTTTAAAACTTATGTAGTGTGTGTTTTATGTATCTATATGTGTGTGTGTATATCTATATGTGGTATATGTGGTATGTATGTATGTGTGTGTGGTATATGTATGATATGTGTGGTGTGTATATATGTGTATGTATGTGTATATGTGGTGCATGTGAGCATGGTACACATGTATGTGGTGTTATATAAGTGTGGGGTACATGCATGTGCCATGGTGTGCAGGTGGAAATTAGAGGACATCTTTGAGAAGTCAGTTGTCTTCTACCATTTTGTGGGTTCCTTCTCAGCACACACTTTTACCTGCTGAGTCATCTTTCTGCTGTTGCTTTGCTTTTATTGGAATAGGGTCTCATGTAGCTCAGGCTGACCTTGAACTCACAGGATAGCTGAAACTGGTCTTGAAGCCTTGACATTTTGTCTCCTGAGCACTGGATTCCTGCCTGTCATATTTTAAATTCTGGAATTAGGCGGCTCAGCTTGGTATGATAAGTCACACACCTGTCAAAGCTTTAGAGCTCACATTTTTGAGCTGGGAGTGGTAGCACACACCTTCCATACCAGCCTTCCGAAAGCAGGGGCAGGTGGGTCATTGTGAGTTTGAGGCCAGCCTAGTCTACAAAGTGAGTTTTAGGACAGAGAAATCCTGTCTCAACACACACACACACACACACACACACACACACACACACACACACACACACACACGTGTAGAACACTCCCATCGCTGCAGAAAGCATTGTTCCAGAGACCACCTTTTCTGTCTTCCTAGTGTTCTGTCCCTATGGCGATGCCTATAACAGGATGACAATGACTTTATCCTAAGTCCCCTTTCTGACAGTGCCCACCTTGTACCAAGCACTGAGTGTGCCTTATTTGAAGACATGATATCTTGTTCAGACTTTAGAGGATTAAACCATGATTCTGCTCAAGGTGGTCATTCTATAATCATTGCAAAAAAGAATGCAAATAAGTTGGGGATTGGAGAGATGGCTCAGTGGTTAAGAGCACTGGTTGCTCTTCCAGAGGTCCTGAGTTCAATTCCCAGCAACCACATGGTGGCTCACAAATCCGATGCCCTCTCCTGGTGTGTCTGAAGTCAGCGACAGTGTACTCATATACATGAAATATATATATTCCATCCCTATCAAACCATACAAAAATCTCTTATACAAGACACACACACACACACACACACACACACACACACACACACACACACACACACATGAAAACTACATCCTTTCCAATCAGGCCTGGTGGTAGGTAACCTTTTATAATCCCTAGAACAAAGGAGGCAAAGGGAATGAAAATGAGAGGTGTCCAAGGACAGACTGGGCTCCATGAGACCTTGTCTCAAAAACAAAACAGAACAAAACAGTTTTGTCAGTGTGGTCTGGTGCCTATGGCTAGGCTCTGTGTGATCTGTCCTCCAAGAGTTGCGTGTTGGAATCGTCCCTAATGTGGAAATTCTGACTGGGTCGCAACGCATACTGTTGAGAGATGGGGCCTAGTGGTAGAAGATTGGAGAATTTTGGGGATATCTCAAGAAAGATTTATGGTAATTCTCAGGGAACCGTGAATTAATTTTTTTAATGATTTTTTAAAAAAAAGGTTTGTTTATTTATTTATATGAGTACACTGTAGCTGTCTTCAGACACACCAGAAGAGGGCATCAGATTCCATTACAGATGGTTGTGAGCCACCATGTGGATGCTGGGAATTGAACTCAGGACCTCAGGAAGAGCAGTCAGTGCTCTAACCACTGAACCATCTCTCCAGCCCCCCTGAAGTAATTTATTGCCTCTGCCCCAACTTTGGTTTCCCCGCTCTGAAGGTGGTCTTTCCTTCTTTCACAGAGTTCCTGCCATCACATTGCTGTCTGCCATGAGACTTTTATCAAAGCCAATCAGAAGTGGGAACCTCACTCTTGATCCTCCAGAACTGGCGGCCAGTTAACTGCTTTTCTCTATAGGTTACCCCGCCTCGGGTATTTAACCGTAGTAATGAAGGATTGGTGAGGGCAGCGTCGTTGCAGAGTCTGGAGGCGCTGTGCCTTTGAGCGCTGCAGGACATTTAGGCCTTAGACTTACAGAGAAGGGACATTGAAATTTGGAGCAAAAAAAAAAAGGTCTGGGCATAGTGTTCTTTCCTAGAGAAATTTATCCTTTATCAACTAAATTACTACATCTTTATTTTAGATATTTATTTATTGCCCCCCTCCCTCCTTTGATTTTTCAAGATAGGGTTTCTCTCTGTCATCCTGGCTGTCCTGCAATTCTCTCTCTGTAAACCACGCTCCTCCAACTCAGAGATCTGCCTGCCTCTGCTTCCTGAGTGCTTAAAGGTGTGTGTCACCATTGCTAGGCTAGTTTTTATTTTCAGTTTTGTGCGTGTGTGTGTGTGTGTGTGTGTGTGTGTGTGTGTGTGAGAGAGAGAGACTGTAGATGTCTGTAGTGTTCCAGATTTCCTTGCCCCAGAGTTACAGACAGTCTGAGTCACTCAATGCGGGCATTGGAACAGAATCTGGGTCCTCTCACTGAAAGAGCAGTGGCCAGCCTTCTCCCAATTCACTTCCCAAGACATGGTCTGGTTCAGAAACTATACACACAAAGAGGACTAGGTGATCACACGGACACACACAGACACACAGACACACTGGTAGGAAGAAAACAGGAGATGTTTTGATAGCACAGAGAACAGAAAAAGACCTTTAGCGTGCGTTCTGAACTATGGTTGATAACGACCTCCTTCAAAGTAGCTCAACTTCTGGTATCTGAGAGAAACGAACAGGGAAGACAGAAAAAGGTAGAAATGGAGAGGCGATTCTCAGACTCCATATTTGAAGTATGTTGAGCGTGAAAGATCATGAGGGATCAAGTCTGTTGGTAGAAGAGCAGCTACCCTTCCCTCTCACTAAGAAATGATCAATGGTGTGAGGGGGATTGCTTTAACTGGCTGTGGCGGGGCAGGCCTGTAATCTCAGCAATGGGGAGGTGGAGTTAACAAGAACGGAGAGTTCAAGGTCAGCCTGGGACACACGGTGAGACTTTATTTCTATACAAATAAACGGTCGTCTAGAAAGAGTATTGGTTCAAAGCAAGGCTTTGGAGCAATAGCTGTGGCTCCCTCCTACCCCGGCTTGGCCTTGAGAGAACTGACTTCGCACGTGACTAAACGAGGCCCAAGGGAACTGCATCCTATATTTTCTGAGAGTTATGTATCAGAATTGAAATCGGAACATAAATGATCCAAGATCTACATTCTTAGGAACCAGGGAGGTTGTTTAGTGGTTAAGATCGCTGACTGCTTTTCTGGAAGACCCAGATTCGGATCCTCCGCCTGATGGCTCACAAGCATCTGTAACTCCAGTTCCAGGGGCTCCAGTGCCCTCTTCTGACCCCCACAGGCACCAGGCATGTGTACGGCGTACATACACTCATGCACGTAAAATAAAAAGAAATACATTTCTAACGGAACTGTATTAGAGAGAGAGAGGGAGAGAGAGAGAGAGAGGGAGAGAGAGAGAGAGAGAGAGAGAGAGAGAGAGAGAGAGAGAGAGAGAGAGAGAGAGAGAGAGGCAGACAGGCAGAGACAGACATACACACAGAGACACAGACATGCTATACCACACACAGACATGCACATACATTTTCACACACACATAAGTAAATAGTATAGAAAAATTAAAGAAAAATAAAAATAAAAAATTAAAGAAATGACACCAGAATATAGAAGCATCCATTTTAAATTTTGAAATGATGCTTGAGGGCTGGAGAGATGGCTCAGTGGTTAAGAGCACTGACTGCTCTTCCAGAGGTCCCGAGTTCAATTCCCAGCAACCACATGGTATCTCACAACCATCTGTAATGGGATCTGATGCCCTCTTCTGGTGTGTCTGAAGACAGCTACAGTGTACTCATATACATAAATTAACCTTAAATCTTAAAAAGAAGAAACAGTGCTTGAAAGAAACACAAAGCCTTTTTGACACATGGCTATAGCTTAGCTTTTGATTCAGAATAGGTTTTTTTTTTCAATTTGTTTGCTTTTTGTCTTACCAAGTTCATTTTAAAAGATTATCAGCCCATGGGTAATGCATACAATTGATTTTATTTGCTTAAAACTTTAGAATTACTTACATCTCATATACTTAAAAAGGTTTTTTACTTTATTTTGTGTGTGTGTGTGTGTGTGTGTGTGTGTGTGTGTGTGTGTGACATATGTATCAGTGGTCATAGAAGCTAGAAAAGGGCTTTGGATCCCTTGAAGCTGTAGTTATATATGATTGTGAACTGACATGGACACTGGGAACTGAACTCAGGCCCTCTGGAAGAGCAGCAAGCTCTTAACCAATGAGCCATCTCCCTGGTATGAATTTTGTACACTTTCAAATGTTTTCCATCTGTTAAACAGGGCTCAGCAAACATTCTTTCATACAGGGCCAGTTGGTAAGCAGGATGGTGATACTGGGGATTGACCCAGGACCCTAAGTATGCCACGTATGTGTGTTAGCATTTAACTGCTTCATCACTCAGCTACATTCCCCCAGTCTCCTAAATATTTCAGATTTCAAGGGCCACTGTCCTATGTACACAGCTACACAACAACTTTCATGAGCAGTGAGCTTGGTGACAGGTGTCTGTGATTTCCACACTCAGGGGCTGTGTGATCAGGAGTTTGAAGACAGCCTGGACCATGTATAGAGGGACCATCTTAGAAAAACAAAAGCAGAAGACTATAAATAAATCACCATGACTGTGTTCCAAGAAAGCCTTCTTTTAAAAAGAGATCACGGGATTCGAATTTTACAAGTTTTTGTGTGATGAAATATCGTTATGCTTTTGATTTTCTTGAACAGTAAATTCAGAGACTCTTTTTAGCAAACCGTCCGTTCACAACTTGCGGCACATAGACTAGAACGGCTTTTGGTCCTCAGTCTGTCAATGTTTGATCTTAGACTATGAAATCAGAGACCTAAGGAATGAAGAGTCCTTAAGGATGTGAAGACTCAGGCTTTGCTTCCCTGATTCTCCTGTGGCGGTGACAACTTTAAAGGACTGGGAACTTGGAAAGCCACAGGAAGTTAACGCACAGTCTCTGGGGATGGAACATCTGAAGATCAGGACCTTGGGCTTTGATGAAACTATTTTTTCAAAAGACTTATTCTTACTTCCTGTGAATGAATGTTTGCCTCATGTATGTACGCAGCACGTGCGCGCCTGATGCCCGCTGAGGCCAGAAGAGGGCGCTGGATCCCCTGGAACCGAAGTTAGGAATGCTTGTAAGCTACCATGTGAGTTCTAGGAACTGATCCTGGGTTCTCTACACAAACCTGTGTTCTCTCTACTGTGAGCACCTCTCTACTCACACTCCCTACTGCTCAGTCGGCCCACCCACCCCTGCCTCCTCCTACTATAAAGATAAAGGGTTTATTTAGCTCATAGTCCTGATGCAATGTCAAAACATTGACTCTGTGGGTGGCCCTTTTGCCAGCAGAGATCCAAGGCTACACAGTACAGGGCACACAGCAGTGATCTCAGCCCTCTAGGGGCAGAGGTGAGAAGATCTCAGGTTCAAGGCTAGCCTGGTCTACAAAGAAGAAACCACAGCACATTGCGTGACAGGCCATGACGTAGTGGAGGTCAGTGGTGGTGGCTGGATGTTTGGAATGAAGGCAGTGCCGGGGCTGGGGGCGGGTGTCAGGCAGAATGAAAGCATCGGGGCTAGAATTTAAGGCTTCTGGGGGTTGGGGATTTAGCTCAGCGGTAGAGCGCTTGCCTAGCGAGCGCAAGGCCCTGGGTTCGGTCCCCAGCTCCGAAAAAAAGAAAAAAGAAAAAAAAAAAGGCTTCTGTATTGTATTGGTTTGGGATGGGTTGGGTTGGTTTAGTTTGATTTGGTTTGGTTTGGTTTTTTAAGACAGGGTTTCTCTGTGTAGCCCTGGCTGTCCTGGAACTTGCTTTGTAGACCAGGATGTCCTTAAACTCAGAGATTCTCCTGCCTCTGGACCCATTATTTCTTCTGTTAAAAAAAAAAGAATCAAATAAACTATGAATCAGAAAGGTAGGTCCAGCTTTGAAATCCAACTCTTTCTCATCCACAGCATTTGTGCTCAAAGTAAGGGACGACAAAGAAACACCCATTCCCTCTTCAAACTATTAATCCACAAACATAACAAGCAAAAAATACCAGACAGACTGGGGGCAGTTATTACACAGCCAGCTGAAGCCTTTACCTGAAAGATCTCTGCCCGTGGGCCTTAAACAAATGTGAGCACTCAGCCGAGCCCGGGTTAGGGGTGACTTTCTCTTGAATCAGTGACTGCTTTGTCTTCCCATTTCTGGGTCCTACCATCTCCTGGTCTGACCGTGGAAATGATGCTGCTGGCAAAACTGAAGCATTTATCCAGATATATTTTCTTTTTTTTTTCTTTTTTTTTTCTTCTTCTTTTTTCTTTTTTTTCGGAGCTGGGGACCGAACCCAGGGCCTTGTGCTTACTAGGCAAGTGCTCTACCACTAGCTAAATCCCCAACCCCCAGATATATTTTCCATGTCTGTTTTATAGTAGGAGTGGCCACTATGTTAGTATTTTTCCAGGTGCATTGGAGGCAAATAAAAGGATAAAGGCATTAGGAACGGTAAAATGAGGGGAGGGGCACCAGACCAGCTCAGTTCTTCCAGCTCATGCCTTTAACCCAAAGTCTGGTTGAAAGCTGAAAAAACGAAACAAAACAAAGGAAAAAACGAATAAACCTGGCACCCGGGTGAAGCATGACTGTCGTAGTTCTGATGCAGTCTGGGAGGATCCTGAGATGCTGTGTGGTGTAAGTTTTCAAGCTAGCTGCGGGCTGGCAGGAGGAATTCCAATGTCAAGGTCAGCTTCAAGCCTGGAGCTAACCAGGACCTCGATGACCTGGTAAACACAGGAAGTGGTACAGTCCATTGACTGTAGTCAGGCCACAGGGCATGCGCCATGGCCATCCGGTCCAGCATATGGCTCAAGTTCTACTGCACCTACACCTACATGTACACCTACACCTACACCTACACCTACACCTACATGTACACCTACACCTACACCTACACCTACACCTACACCTATACAAGGCAGGTTTAAACCATGGGTTTTGTACCACGCGTCTCCTAGTCATTCTAAAACCAATGCATTGTGTATCTCACAAGTGAAGATGGGTGTGCACACGCGTGAGCACATACATATGGGGACCAGAGGACAATTCTGCACGTCACCCCTCATAAGCCATCCATCTTGCTTTTTGAGACATGGTCTGGTGTTTGTTAGCTGGCCAGCAAGCCTCAGGGACCCTCCTGTTTTTCCCTCCCCTGTACTCTGATTACAAGCACACATAAGGCTTGGCATCCTCACCTAAGTTCTACGGATAAGACTATGGTCTACATATTTGTGCAGTGAAGACTTTACTAACTGAGTTATGTCCCCTTCCCCCTAGCACAATGCTAATATTTTATTTTATTTTATTTTTATGCTGAGAATCGTTAAGGCTTCAAGTCTTCCCTGGAGAACAGAAAAACAAAAGGAGGCAGAAAACCGTAACAGAATGCTGGCTGCGATGTAAGAGGCTGTGAGGCCGTGGGAAACAAATCTTGAACATAAGTTACCGTCAGAGGGGCGAGGGATGTGGTTTCGTTGATCGGTCAGTTCCAGTGTATCGTTTCTTTACTATTGTGAATAATGCCACTATGAACATGTGTGCACACACATCTCTTCAAGACCCCGATTAAAAGAAGGCTTTTGGTCTGGCGGTGGTGGCCCACACCTTCAATCCCAGCGCTCGGGAGGCAGAGGCAGGCAGATCTGAGTTCGAGGCCAGCCTGGTCCACAGATTAAGTTCTAGGACAGCCAAGGCTACACTGAAACTTTGTCCCAACCTCCCACTCACCACCACCCTCAATAAAACCCTTTATTATTAATAAAGAGTATCATATATTATTAATTCCACTGTACATTTTTCTGAAGAACAAACATTGCTTTTCTAAGCAGTGAAACCATCTTATATCCCACCAGGAGTCACAAGTTTTCTAATTTCTTCTCATTCTTGCCAGTATTTCATTCTCTGGATTTTTGTTGTAATTTTGATTTTGTTTCAAAATAGTAATCATCCTAGTAGGTATGAGGGAATATCTCATTGTAACTTTTGAGCTGTGTGATTTCCCTGATTAGTGATGTTAATATCTTTTAAATTATTATTATTTTATTATGTTGTTATTATTGGTGGTTGTGGTAGTGGTGTGTGTGTGTGTGTGTGTGTGTGTGTGTGTTTGTTTGTTTGTTTTATAATAAATTGGGAGCGTTTCTTCTAGAATAGTAACTGTAATATTCTCTCTCTCTCTCTCTCTCTCTCTCTCTCTCTCTCTCTCTCTCCCTCCCTCCCTCCCTCCCTCATCTTGAGTTTGTTTCTTTCTCTGCTTATTTGTTTTGTTTTCCACAGGGTCTCTCCATGTAGCCCTGGCAGAACTGACCTTGATTTGTAGCCTTGACCTCACAGAGATCTTCCTGCCTCTGCCTCCCCAGGATGGGCTAAGGCATGGGCTACCATGCTCAGAGGTTTGTTACCTTTGTGTCCATCTTTCCCTGTGTGGATCAGGTCGCTTATGCCCTGGTTTCCTCTTTTCCTTTTTTTTTTTTTTTTAACATTGGCTTATTCTTTTATTTTTTTGTTGTCATGGTTGTTAATTGGAAGTGTCTCCTGCATTTTTCTATAAATGACTACTTCCTTTCCCCTGAATGCTATAACAATATATGTCTTTGGACACTCTCATGTAGCACTGGACAGCCTCAGGCTTGCTATGTAGCGATGACTTTGAACTTCTTATTTCCTGCCTCCTGCACCTCCTGAGTGCTGAGATGTTCCTAGGGATCAAATCCAGGAGTTCATGCTTACCAGGTGAGAACCACACACTAAGCCACATCCACAGTCATGTACCCTTTGTTTCCAGAATTACTTAAATGTCACCCTGAGATGCAGTGCCTTCCCCGCCATAGTACTCTAAATTTATCATTATTGCTCCAAAACCGTCTTTACCTCATGTTTCCCCCCTAACTTCCCTTTCTATACTCTTCTTCTTGCCCTTGAAACCTCTGGGCTCCTTCCACCCTCCTCCAGAGACTTCAATAGCCAGAACACCTATTGCCTCCTAATCTCACTTTTAAAAAAATCAGCCTAAGGCTGGAGACATGGCTCAGTGGGTAAGAGAACTTGTTGCTCCTTCAGACAACCAGAGTTTGACTCCTAGCATTCACATCATGGAGCACGCAACCACTTGTGACTTCAACTAGGCTCCAGCGCCCTCTTCTGGCCTCTGCAGGCACTCGTGCTCACATGCACATACATATCCACGCGAACACATAACAAAATTAATCTGTTTAAGACGCCATTAAAATCGACATAATGGGGGTTGGGGATTTAGCTCAGTGGTAGAGCGCTTGCCTAGGAAGCGCAAGGCCCTGGGTTCGGTCCCCAGCTCCGGAAAAAAAGAATCAAAAAAAAAAAAATCGACATAATGCTACAAATAAGGCTTACCTGTTCATGAAATTGTTGAGGGTGGAATGTGAAAATGTCAGGCGGTTTGTGGATCGACATCAGACAGGGGACTTCTGGAGGGCATTGCTGGATAGCATTTAATAAGGACACTCCATGTTTCTGTGTGTGCCATGAACAAAGGGGAACCAAGTCATAGCCATGCGAGATCGACTTCTCTCATTAAGATGGTTTATGCAACTGTAAACATATCAAGAGTGAACACCTTAGGAAGCTAAATACCCGTAGAAGGGAAAACTCCAATGGGAAGACATGATGGGGAGCAACTTGGAAAAACCTCCAAGGACGGTGACTGTGGAAAGCTGATGGAAGAGAAGACAGCAGAGTTCTGCAGTGTTGAGCATTCCCTGGGTGTTGTTCCTGTCCTTGACGGTTGAAGAGAAGGCTGGCCCTTCATCAAGACAGAGGTACTTTATCACTGCTGTCTAATATAATATAGTCAGTCAAGCACAGTGCCATGGACACACACAGAGATAGAGAGAGACAAACAGACAGAGACAGAGACAGACAGACAGATATGCATACAGAGACAGAGAGACAGACACACACAGACAGAGAGAGACAGACACACACACAAATAGAGAGATAGACAGACAGACAGACACAGAGAGGGGGGAGCTATTTGAGAGACTGAGCAAGGAGAATCAGAAATTCCAGGCAAGTCTGGACAGCTTAACAAAACATTGCCTCAAAATAAAATAAAAAAGGCAGGGATGTAGCACTTGGTCAGTATGTACAAGGCTGTGCACTCAATTCCTCTTCCTGCTATAACTACTACTACTACAAAAAATTAAATTAAATTAAAATTCTAATAGCCACATGTTGAAATATGGAATCTGTCACTAGCTTTACTTCACATGCCCACAATGTTATGTCAGTGTGTCATCAATATGAAAATTATTAGTGAAATCCTCTACCTTCTTGTTACCTTATTGTGTCTGCATCTCATTTGGCCTTGACACGGTTCACATGCTCAGTAGGTAAACCTGGCCCATGGTTGTCTGGTCAGACAGCTCTGCCCTGCAGTGAGGACAGTGAATCCAGTACCAAGGTGAATGGAACGTTCCATCCTGTGGTTTCTGGTGGGAATCACCAGATGACTAACTTGTTATTTCCTTCTGGGCTTCATCCTTCCTTCTATTCTTTTCTCTTCTATTCCTCCTCCTCTTCCCTCCTCCTCCTCCTCCTCCTCCTCCTCCTCCTCCTCCTCCTCTCTCTCTCTCTCTCTCTCTCTCTCTCTCTCTCTCTCTCTCTCTCTCCTGTTTTTATTTGCTTGAGACAGGGTCTCATTCTGTAAACCAGGCTGATCTGGAATTTGCTATGTTGTCCTGGCTGGCCTGGAATTAAGACAATCCTCCTGCCTCAGCATCCTAAGTACTAGGATTACATGCCTACCTATCAGAATCTTTTCTTTCTTTTAAGATGCACTAGTGCAAGTGTGTATGTGTGAGTGTGTGTGTGTGTGTGTGAGTGAGTGTGTGTGTGAGAGTGTGTATGAGTGTGTGTGAGAGAGTGTGTTTGAGTGTGTGTGAGTGTGTATGAGTGTGTGTGTATGAGTGAGTGAGTATGTACACATGCACACACACATGTATGTTAAAGTGTATGTATGTATAGGTACACATGGAGGCCAGAGGTAACCTTGAGTGACACCCTTTGGGATGCCATCCACCCCCTTGGAGAGAGGGTCTCTATTGGGTTGGAACTCTTCAGTTAGGCTGGGCTGGACGGCAAGGGACCCCATCCCATCCTCTTTCTCTGCCTATCCAGTCCAGGACTGCAAACCACAACAGCTGGATTATTAAATGGGAGCTGAGATTCAACTTTAGGTCCTCATAATTGAGCAACAGGTGGTTTATGGACTGAGCCATCTCCCCAGTTCCAGAGCATCCTTTCCTAATGAGTCCTGGTCTCATAACAGAGACAGATGGACAGACAGACCCGTATAAGAACTGACACTGGGAAGGTAGGCAAACCTCAAGGGTTAGCATAAGGAAGGCATGAAGCCTATATGTCGAAGGCTTAGAGGAGAACACTACAGGGTACAAAACAGATCAAAGGGCGAAAAGAACAAGGCCAAGGGGTGGAGTGGTGTAGAATATGGACTTTCAGGCATGACATGGCCATTGTGCTCTTGAAGTCACAACAGCTGTAATTACCTGCACACAATTGGGCTCTTCAATATCTTATCGTGGAAGGTAAGGACTCACAAGCCCCACCTCTTTGTAAAAAATTTATCAGCAGTTGATGGTTAATGGGGGAGGGAGAGACATTATTGCTGGTAAACCATTGATAAGCAACTATAAGCAATTCCATCCACCCTTCTGTAAGCAATGCTAATGAAGCTCATCTGGTCATTAAAGAAAGGTCAGTTGGGAAGGAACAGGATTCAACAGGTGCATGAGGAGAATAAGAGAGAAATGGAGGTAAAAGTTGTCACCGGCTCAAGAGCAAAGGGCAAAGGGACTAAGTGTGAGGTGAGACCCCCACGATTGTCTGCCAACCTGAGATCGTCTTCTTTAAAAAGGTTTCTTTTTTAAAAATTATGAGCATGTGGGCTGGGTGGGTGTGTACACATGAGTGTCTGAGGTGGCCAGAGGCATGCATATCCCTGAGCTGGAGTAACAGACAGTTAAGATGTAGTAGGGGTCTAGGGTTCTATAAGAAAGCAAGGTCCACACCTCTGTCTCCTGCGTGGGATACGTGTCGGCCCGGAGATCCCCGTAATAGATCTCCATAATAAACCTCGCCTTTGCTTATTAAAAAAAAAGAGAGAGAGAAAAGAAAACAAGCTGAGCAAGGCAGGGGAAGCAAGTCAGTAAGCAGCATCCTCCATGGCCTTTGCATCAGCTCCTGCTCCCTGACCTGCTTGAGTTCCAGTCCTGACTTCCTTTGGTGATGAACAGCAATGTGAATGTGTAAGCTGAATAAACCCTTTCCTCCCCAACTTGCTTCTTGGTCATGATCTTTGTGCAGGAATAGAAACCCTGACTAAGGCATTTAGGTTCAGGGGGTTGGATTTGGGTTACCAGGCTTGTAAAGCAAGGGCCTTTATCCCCTGAGCCATCCTGCTAACCCTATTTCTTAAAATCTCTTAAGCATAGGATCACATGAGCAGCCTTATTCACAGCAACTGATCTCACTTCAGACATAAGTTATTGCATCTTGGAATTTATGGAACATTTCTTGAAAACTGTATCGGTTGTGATCATAATTATTATTATAGTAACTAGCATTTGTTGAATGCTTATCATGTTCTGATAACAACACTAATAGTTTCACATATATTATCCCCTTAAGACTTGAGAATAATGCTAATAATTGAGAGGTAAAAGTTTTAAAGTTGCCCCCCAGACACAAAGTTTAGAGCAGAAGAAAGAAACCAGTTAGGCCTTAGAATTATATGTTCCAGGAAGCCCCTCCTAGGGCTATAGAATAGGTAATTACATCTGCTGGTTCAAGTAGCTTCTCCCAGGAACTAGCGGACCATAAAGTTAAACAATCTTGAGAAACAGAGAGTTTCTCCTTGTGATTTTTCACTGTTATTCTTCACACTTTCCAATGACGCCATCCCTGCCCCCTTGGGTTGTGGTTTCTCCCTTTAAATACCCTTTCTCCCAGCCTCTCGGGGTCGAACTCCACTGCCCCTGTGTGGGATACGAGTCTCGACCCCAGTGCACTGGTTCCCGTTAATTTCAGCAAGGACGGTCTCATGTGAGTTCTTGGGGGGTCGTGTCATCCCGAGACTTGAGCAAGGGTCTCCCCGCTCTGGGAGTCTTTCATAATCACTTGCTTGAAATTCCCCAGCTGGGCTGGAGAGATGGCTCAGGGGTTAGGAGCACTGGCTGCTCTTCCAGAGGTCCTGAGTTCAATTCTCAGCAACCTATTATAGATATAACCATCTATAATAGGGTCTGATGCCCTCTTGTGGCATGCAGGTGTACACACAGATACAGACAGAGCAGATATAGAGTTCTCAGGACTGAATGCAGGCCCTGCCTCCCTGCCTTTCTTTTGATACGACATGGGTGTTTACCTGCTCCTGTCTCAAGGACTATCCTCATAGGAGCTAAGCTTCCTATCAGCAAGATGCAGGCCAGATCATCCCTCCCTGTTTTTGTAACTCTCCTGCTGCTACCTATTCAGTCTATTCTATTGCCATGTAGCACTGTAACCGGCCCTCCCAGTTTCTGAAGCAAGAACTGACTGAGGTCTGGCATATTAACATGAGGAAAGGCATTTACTGCTGTGTCTTATTACCTGCGTTCAATACCCAGGACCTACACAATGGGAAGAGTCATTAATTTCACCTTGGCTATGACCTTGGCATATGCATATACATATATATCAAGGTCATATATATGCCATGGTCATATATACACATATGTGTATATATATATACACACATAATTTTTATGTGCAAATATATTTTTTAAACTTAAAACATATCGAACTCAGAAGAATGATGAGCTATTATAGACTACACAGCTAGTAAGTAGAAGGTTGAAAGTGAAATTCACGGGGTTGGGGATTTAGCTCAGTGGTAGAGCGCTTGCTTAGGAAGCGCAAGGCCCTGGGTTCGGTCCCCAGCTCCAAAAAAAAAAAAAAAAAAAAAAAAGTAAAATTCACATCCCTGACTCCCAGGGTCAGGTTCTTGCCTTCATATAACACAATCTGTATGAAAGCAAAGAACAAGACACATAACTGATTCAAGATTGATTTATTATTTATTTATCAATGCTGGGGACCAAACCCGGGGCATCGTGTGTATTAATTATGCATTCTACCATTGAGCTTATCCCCAGCCCAGATACTATTTTAGAGATGTATATTGTTATTTATCTATGTGTCTGTGTATGTTTACGGGCATGTGAATATGGCCATGGAGACCAGAGGAAGGCACCAGATCCCTTAGAGCTGAATTTCCAGGGAGTTGTGAGCCATCTGATGGGTGTGCTGGGAACTGAACTCCAATCCTAAGCAAGAGCAGTGCACGTTTGTAACCAACGAGCCATCGTTCCTGTCCCCAAGATACAGAATATTTAAATCATCATAATTACTTGAGTGCAGTTACATGTGCCTGGTAATCTCAGGTACTTAGGGGTGGGAAAATAATGAATTGGAAACCAGCCTAGGGTAACCTTGTGAGGCCTTACCTAAAAATAAATAGGAGGGAGACAGAGGGGAGAGGGAGAGAGAGAGAGAGAGAGAGAGAGAGAGAGAGAGAGAGAGAGAGAGGTCAACTATGTAAACCTAACTTGCACATGCTGGTCTGTGTACCAGGCATTGTCTGCAGGGATCCATGGAGCTGTGGTATGACTGGTGCAGCCAAAGGGTTGCAACTCTCCAAGGGAAAGCCAGAGCAAGGCGGGCTGCTGGGCCTCCTCTGTGGCCCACTGCTGCCCTGGAGTCATGGCAGATGGCAGGACACAGTGGGTGGCTAGGGGCCAAAGTTGGGGCCGTGGAGCAGAAGTGGCTGAAGTAGACACGAGCACCCAGCTGGTTGGGCCAGGTCAAGGTCCAGACGAAAGCTTTGGGGGAAAATACTCTTTCTCGGAGTGTTACAGCTCTGTAGGACAGGCGCTCCCAGCCAATCTTCGGTAAAATAATAACTCGCACGTTTACTCCTTGTGGGTAGGACCTTGTAAACTGTTTGGGGTGGGTCGGGATCTAAAGGTAGATGCTTTGTACTGACTTGGCTGGAGATGTTAGGGATTCTTCATCTGTATGTAGAAGGTCTTTGGGTGCTGTTCCTGCATAACTGCTTGTCACTGTCCTCTCAATGGGGTGTTGTGATTACGTGTTCCAGGACAGGATCCTGGTTGGGAATAGATTTAAATGCCTGCCATTCTCAATCATAAGAATTGCCAGGTTTCCTGAATCTGCACGACCTTACCAGGTTTTCTGTCTGGTGGCACAGTCCCCACATACACAGAGAGAAAACTAGTGATTATTGGTTTATGGTCCATTCTTGCCATCAATAGCTAAGTGTTATGTTTGGTGACCAGGACGGGTTCTGGAGGACTGAGGGACATAATCACTGACTCTGGATGGTTGGTGATTAGCGGTTGCCATGGCAGCCGCAGCACAGGGCTCCAGGAAGGAACACCGAAAGCCCTGGTTGGAGCTAAGAAGCATGAAAAGTGGCTTAAAGACAAGAGAGTTGTCCTGGGCTGCTCACAGGGTGAAAACTCTCTCCCCAGATCCCTTCAAAGGCCTCTTCCTTCTGCTTCTCTCTGTACCTTTGAATCTCTAGCTCCATTAGGGCTGGGGGCCAAGAGCCTCAGGGGCCGGGAGTGTCCTTGCCCTGGGTGTTTCAGCTTTGGAAAGTGGAAGTACATTGTCAATCTCCCTAAACCCCAGCAGAATTTGGAACAATGGCCTCCTCAGTCCTGGAGTTTGTGTTGGCTCTCCCTGAGGCCACCTCCTTCCATTTAAGTCCCTTTTTATTGAAGGCAGCTGAATACTGTCTTATCCGCATTAAGGGTTTTGGGCTACTCGTGCCTACAATTAGGTTTTTATGCCACCTGAGCACAGAAGGCTCAATTCAGTTCCCACGTTCACCCTTACAATAGGTTTCCTACTTTGAAGTTCATGGTTAACATGAAAAAATATTTTTAAAGATTGCTTAAAAATTATTTTATGGGAATGGTTGTTTCCCCTGCATGTATCTGGAGCCCAAGAAGGTCAGAAGAGGGTGTTAGAGCTCCTGGAACTGGAATTACAGATAGTGGTGAGCAGCCTGGTTGTGAGCCGCCATGTTGGTTCTGAGAATCGAATTGAGTCCTTTGGAAGAGACATGGGCACACTGAGTTATCTTTCCAGCCCCACAGTTAACTTTCTGTCAGCAAACCATTACAAGAAAGGGAAACTGGAGCAGTATTCGGCAGTCAGACACTGGGTGCATCTTAACAGAAAATCCCAGGGAAGACACCGGCCATGGAAGAGCTCTGTAGGGACAGCTGCAATCACTATTTCCCCTTGCAGACCAGTGTGAACAGCGGCACAGGAAACACGTACGCGCGCGCGCACACACACACACACACACACACACTGCCCACTCCCTACTCTTAATATACATCCAGGTACAAACAATCCAAGGTTAGAAAGAACAGGGCTAGAACATTCTGTCTATCATGCACAGAGCTCTGGGGTCCATTTCCCACACTGAAACAATTAGAATGAAAAAATAAGCCAGACGTGGTGGGTCAGGTGGCTATCAGTCAGTACATCCTGTGGTTTTTCAAGAATGTTCCTGCTCCTCCCGAGAACTTTGGGTGGAGAATGGAACTTGGCTTAGCCTTGACCTGAGGTGGTGGGTTTAAGGCTGGCGAAAGCCCCTAGTGCCTTTAATCCCAGCACTCAGGAGGCAGAGGCAGGTGGGTCTCTGTGAGTTCAAAGCAAGCTTGGTCTACAGAGCTAATTCCAGGTCAGCCAGGCCTACATAGAAAAACCATGTCTCAAGAAAAAAAATAATAAAAATAAGTAAACAAATAAATAGAATTGATAGCTTTTGTTTTCTGTCTCAGCAGGGCAAGTCTGCTACTCCCACAGGAAGCAAAATGACATCATCACCCGATGAAGAAAGTTGCCCTCCCCATTATAAAAAATGGCTTGCCATTCATTCGCCTTCTTAGGCTTTGTAAGAAAGGGCAGAAGCTTACCGGCAAGACTTATCAGCAAAGCTCTGAGGAGCCTAGATATGTCAAACCCACGACATCTGGCTAATCCCAGAGTAGGGAGTCAAAGTGAATTCTGTGTGTTGAGTCTGGCATTTTCGGTGATAAACGTCACATGCAAGAATGCCATCAATTCCGTTATCTCACTGAAATGACATTTTTAATTCAGAAAGAAAATGCCTGCTACAGATACATAGTGAGAAGATAAAACACTGACGGTGCATTCAAGTCACTAAATCTGTTGGGAAGGTGACATGGTGGGGGACAGTGTGCCAGCTACACGATTTGCCGACAGACCAGTCTGAGAATATTAGGGGAGATGTAAGTACGCATCTGCTATAAGAGCTCGTGGTCATCTGGAATTAAATAGTCCCCAGGCCACGGAGGCTGATCTTTCAGCAGCAGCTTTGCCATTTCTTACGATTCTGTCATCATTAACACCGCGTCACGAGGTCAGCTTCTAATTGAATCTCATAAACAAACTCTGAATATCAGAGGAGTGATTTTCTCCCAGTGGTTGGTTAAATGACTCTGAGAAAACAAGCTTATTTGAGGGTCATTCAAGGTTTCCTATTAGCTGCTTGAAGTTCTCATGCCCTTAGTACTTTATATTCTTATAATAATTTGCCAACTAATATGTATGTCAATGATACTTGCTATTGATGCTGTGGACTGATTATTTATTGATGATCAGTTATTAATACGGAGCAGAAGATTACTATGAGGTCATTCACATTAAAATGTTAAAAAAACAAACAAACAAAAAAAAAACATGCCATCCCTACTGCATCTCATTTGTCCTGTGTGCCTAATACGGACTCTAAAGTTCTTCTGACGACACTGGCCATTGTAAACTTCAAAGGATGACAACTAAAATAAAAAATGATATTATGGTTTTGATTATCAGACCAAGCTGGGACATGGTATGAGCTGGAAGGGATTGGATCTGGATGCTGCTTTCTAAAAGAACTGTTGCCAAATGGGGAGGTCAAAACAAACAGACAAACAAACAACCGAAACTAGATAATGGTTTTTGAGAGAGGGGAGAGGGGGAGGGGAGAGGGGAGAGGGGGGAGGGGAGAGGGAGAGGGAGGAACAGGGGGGGGGAGGAGGAGGGGGAGAGGGGGGAGGGGGGGGAGGGGGGGGGGGAGGGGGGAGGGGGGGGGGGGGGGGGAGGGGGGGGGGGGGGAGGGGAGGGGGGGGGGGAGGGGGAGGGGGGGGGAGGGGGGGGAGGGGGGGAGGGAGAGGGAGAGGGGGGAGAGGGAGAGATGAAAACAAGACTAAAAAGTACATGATGCCAGGAAAGCGTGGCGCCATCACCCTCCTTCCATCATAGCATTCTCCAGCTCTGCCTATCTCTCGTTTTAGCTTTAGGTTCCATGGGACAGTACTGCAGCCATCCTCTCATATCCCAGTGACTGCCAGGCCAAAACAAACAAACAAACAAAACAAAACAAATCCGGGGCTAGGAGAGATGGTTCAGTTTTTAAGAGCACTTTCAGAGGACCAGGGTTCAATTCCCAGCATCCACATGGCAACTCACAATTGTCTGTAACTCCTGTTCCAGGGGATCTGACGTCCCCACACAAACATACATGCAGTCAAATCACCAATGTACATAAAAATAAATAAATAAATAAAATAAATCCAAACACCATCAATAACAATAGCTAAAATAAAATAAAATAAGGGTCTGTGACATGAAGTTTCTGTTTGTGTCATGTGATGCAGAGTCCCATGGCATTTTGCTGTGGCAAGACCCGTGGGAGGACATGTGATGTTTGGAGAGAGTACATATAGGGTTCAATGGACAGTGATGGCGTGCTTGCATGGCCAGCTTTGCAATGTTTCATTGGTCTCAAGTCTTGGCTGACCTTTGCTTCCTTGAGAGAGGCATAACCGAGAACTTCTCCTGGCATCCCTGGCTGACCTTGGTAGCTCCTGCTGACTTGTGCCAATTTGGCAGAGGCCTGGCTGTTTCTGCTGGATTGTGCCACTGCTGCTGATTTGTGCTTGCTATCCTGACACTACTGAACTGGACTGCTGGTCTCCTGACAACAGAGATTGGAATCGCCTCAAAGAACTACCTCTCAACAGGTCCACACTCCCTGTCCTAATTACCATCTTCTCTACCTTTGGTTGGTGGACTAGAAGGGAGGTCTCAGCATTTGAGAACCCTTTCTGAAGTAGATTTTGAAAAATCTAAGCCTACAGGTCTGGATGCTGAAGCAGAAAGGATTGTAAGTTTCAGTCACAGAGTAAACCGTTACATATCTGAACCAAATCACCCACCCATTCCTCTACTGAGATCCCCAGCAGCTGAGTTTGCAGAGCTCAGAAAATACATTTCTTCCTCCACAAAGTCATAGGACCACCTTTGATTTGGTTCCTCAAAACAGCACAGCACTTAGTATCCCCAGTGGTTCTCTTTCTCTGTCTACCAAGGTTTGCAGAATCAGCCTCCTGGACTCTCTCAGACCTCTGACACTAGCATATGACTGGAACGAGAGAGAATATTGACTTTCCCACTCTGAAGTGATGAGACACCCAGTAACTGCCTCTCTGGAGATCTAGAGCATAGAGAACTTTTCATATGTGTTTGCTGGTTTTCATGATTTAAATATTCCCCTATTTAGAGAGTTCACATGGTATATTTGAACCCTTGGTGGTGAGGACATGGAACCTTGCTGGAGGAGTTGGTTGAGCTTTGAGGGTTTGTAGTGTCACCTTACTCTGGTTAACTCTGTTTTCTATATGTGTTCAACTTACTTTTTATTTTATTTTATTTTTATGTGCATTGGTGTTCTGCCTGCATGTATGTCTGTGTGAAGGTGTCAGATTCCCTAGAATCTGGGGTTACAGACAGTTGTAAGCTGACATGTGGGTGCTGGGAATTGAATCCAGGTCTCTTGGAAGAGCAGCCAGTGCTCTTAACCACTGAACCATCTATCTTTCCAGCCCCAATGCATGTGTTTAAAGATCTCACAGTTTCTTCCTCCAGCAGAAAGCTGCTGTGTCTCCCCTTCATTATGGGTGATCCCTCTTCCTATAAGCCAAATAGATTCTTTCTTCTGTAAATCAACTTTGGTCATGGTGTGTTGTCATAGCAACAAACAGTAACTAAGAGACTTTCTTTTCCCCCCATTACAGTGCTCACCTGAGTTACTCTCCTGTTTTCTTCCTAAAGCCCGTGTGCCCTCCCCACACTTTAGACGGCTTCTTGTTCTCTCTCTCTTTTTATAAGATTTATTTTATGTATATAAGTACACTGTAGCTGTCTTCAGACACACCAGAAGAGGGCATCAGATCCCATTACAGATGGTTGTGAGCCACCATGTGGTTGCTGGGATTTGAACTCAGGACCTTTGGAAGAGCAGTTAGTGCTTTTCAGCACTGAGTCATCTCTCCAGCCTGGCATCGTGTTCTGTATCACAACTTTCTCTCTGATTTTAAATGTCTCCCACCTTGTTGGTTGGCAGGCTCTTACCATCTTAACTCTGTCCCATCTTTTTCGTCTGTTTAAAGAAAATTCCATTTGACTGGACATTTCTCACTGGCTATGCCATGGACCTATTTCTCAAAATAATTCCTTCTGGTACCTTATTTTCATGTCATCTACTTGCCGAAACTTAGCTTCCCACTGAAGTCTTCAAGTTACCAGAATTTCCCTCATTACTAAGAACCTCAAAAGAAAACTTGTCTCCTTCCTAACTCACCTCCTTTCCGTGCTGAACACATTTCGCTTCATCCCTTCTTCCTCTCTTAGCTTCTGTGATACAATGACACCATGCTTCTTCTGTTTCCTCTTGGCTGCACATCGGTCTGCTTCTTTGATCAGTTTCTAGTCTGATGCTGTCCCTCATGGTTAAGTCGTGCGATTTCTTTTCTTTCTCCTTGGCCCAAGACCTCACTGCTAGCACACGGAGGAGACTGGTTTGCCTCAAGGTAGCTGGAAAGCAAAGGGAACAAGAATGGGCCACCATCCCCAACAACGTGCTTTAGGGGATGCCTCCACCGTGTGACTTAACTCCCTCCAACTAAGACGTCTTAAAAGTTCTGCCACCTCTCAATACCATTGTGGGCTGAGGACCAACCTCTTAGCACATGGCTTTGAGGAGAATTTCAGACCCATAAACAGTGACTCATGCATCTATGGCTCCAGATTAACCTTCCTGTGCTTTAGACACGGATTCCTCATTGACTCTTTTCCATATTCAATTAGATGTTTCCAGAGGCACCCCAAGTCCTGCCTGTTTGCAACTGAAATGTCCCCAGATCCCCTCTCCTGTGTTCCCAAGATGGTGAATTGTAGGGAGCGGCGCGGCAGCTGTATGATAATGAGGTGAATCTGGCGCCCTCCTAACAACAGTACTGAGCATGCGTGGGGTTTTGCACCTGACGTCAGTCTGGATGGGGCGTTACTATGTTAATGGAGGTTCATGCAGGTTCATGCCGCGCCAATCTCTGGAGGACAAGTAGCTGGGATGACAGTGGGGTGACTCGTGCCCCACCAATCCCTGAAAGGATATTAGCATGCTGTAGTGTATATAAGGAGAGCAGCTTTGCCGCTCGGCGCTGTAACACTTTGAGCTGTAACACTTGGAGCTGTAACACTTAGGGCTGGCTGCCGCCGCCTCCCTGTATCAACAAAGAAGGTGTCCTGCAGTAAAGGCTGTTGAGAAGAATCCAACCGTGTTGCGTCTTCCTTGCCGGACGAGGTGGGCGCGACAGTGAATGACCTACGTAGCTCCCTGTAGAAACTTGTAATAATCCTGGACTCTTCTCTAACATCTTCCTCCAGCTCTTCTTTCTAAGTCCTGTTGACTCAACTTTTGACACATCTGTTCCTCCGTCTACCTACCTCATTGCCACTACCCTGATTAAAGCACACAGTGTCACCAATATCACCCTCCCTCCCGGCCTCCTGAAATCTTCACCACAGTTCCTACTCTCATATGTGTGATCCTCCCATCCCAAATTCTAAACATGGCAGGAAGTGTTTCAGGGCCCCTGAACCCACTGTTTTGCTTTGCCAGGAGGACCACAGTTGATTTCCTGCTCCTCCTCAGCCCCCTTCCTCCAACCAACTTAGTTGCTCTTAAAAGTCATTCCCTTTGGCCTATGTTGCAGACCTAGCTCGTTGCTTTTCAACTATTCTATTTAAGGAAGTGGAATGGAATGGTGGTCACACCTGTCTATCTACCTCACAGACACTAATCTCCATGAATACAGGGGCTAGGTCTGTCTGATCCACCATTCCGTCCCCACTGGTATGAACGAACAGTTAGCAATAGCTCCCTCGTTCCCCCAGTCACTGGCTCCTGATGTCGACTGTCTGCTTTCCGTCTTTGTCTTTATGGGATTTAACTCCCATAGAGCAAAGGTAAGGACCAAGGGAGAAGATGGTGAGTTTTGACCTACTGACTACTAACTCGTTTTAAAACAAGAATACTGAGTAACTTATGGGAAATTCTTAGACCCTCTTATACTACTTTACTTAACTTGGAAAGGATACCTACTCATGCATGGCCCTGGCCCTAAGTTGGACTGCAGGTCTTTTAATAAATCAAATGTATATAATTTGACTTTCACATGGAAATTTTACATTTCTCAGTCTCTCAGTTGTTGTTTTAGTCATTTCATACAATTTTCAATGATATCAGAGTTGGTTTGCAAAGCCTCTGAGTTCACCTAGCAGAATCGTCCATAGCTGCTATGCCCAGTTCTTCAAATCTTTTTTTTTTTTTTTTTGGTTCTTTTTTTTCGGAGCTGGGGACCGAACCCAGGGCCTTGCGCTTCCTAGGCAAGCGCTCTACCACTGAGCTAAATCCCCAACCCTGAGTTCTTCAAATCTTTACCTTTGAGCCTAAAATCTTCCCTGTTCTCTAAGCATGAGTTTCTTTCACTCTGGTCTGAAGGACCTGGGACCACTGCCAATTGATATTTAATAACACGCCTTACAGCATCACACTTTTCTACACAAAGTCTATTTTTTAGCTAATATTTTAAGGCCTTCTTTTTCAGAAATTTATGATAAAAATAGTAGTGTAAAAATAATAGTTCTGACAGGATTTATATATCTATCATTGTCAAAACTTGATGCTTGTTTTTTGAATTTCAGCTGAAGAGAAAGGCTGAGCAATTAATCTTTTCATCAGACGCCATATTTAGCGTTAATAGAAGACCTTTGCACAGTGCTAAGGCAGCTTTATTACTTTATTTAAAATTCAGGACAGACAACTCAGCAAGGCAGAAAATGCTTTTTTTCCTATTGCAATAAGCAAAGCCTGTAAGTTCACCTTGAAATGGATGAGGGTGCTTCGTCAGAGAACGAATGCTTTCCCACCGCTAGCAGTGCTGGAAGTAGCAGGGTGGCCTCCAAGTGTAACCCCTAGATGCCCCAGGAAGGAATTAACGGTGAAGCTAAACAGTAGCTGATCTCATGATATCTGCCCCCCACCTGGAAAATACCCATAAATAGTTTTAAACATCTGCATTGTTTCTTTTGGATATCCTGATTAAACAACAACAACGACACATGGGCATGTGCTTATGTGAGCCCATCAAGAAACACTCCAGTCTCCTAACCACAAATTTCCAATGACCTGGGTTTCCTTCCCACTTGTTAATATGATTGTCACAGAATAGACAGAACTAGGGAAGTTGAATAGTGAGAAAGAGCTGCTTACTGGCTTGGGAGATTAGTGAAATCCCTCCTATAATTTCCTTCCCATAATGCATGCTCCGCACTGCTGGACTTTGTGATTTTGTTTTCATAATGATTTAACTTGTTAGGATGCAGACGCCAGTGCACAGTGGGCGCTTACCAAGCCCCTCTGGGATAGATGATGTTTGCCTCTCTGCGGAACTTTATCACACTGACTTTTGCAGGGAAGGACTCACAAAAAGAGGATTCTAGGCTAAGTGAATATCAAGGGACTAGGATTCTGCAGGTCTGGACATATTGTTTCTAAAATATTTGGCTAGTTGCTCCACAGCTGAATCAAGCTGCATTCTCCTTTGCCAGATTTCAATGGGAATTTGTCGTTTAATCCCTTTACTAGCCCCATGGAACACGGCATGGTACTGACACATGAACATGAGGGGCAAGAACTGACTCACGCAGGTTGTGCCCTGGCATCCGTGGATACACAGTGCAATATATAATATAAACGCTTAAAAATGTTTATGTAAGAGATCTATGCATCTGTACATGAAGCCCTTAAAATATTTTGTTATTTATGTATATACTTGGGTGTGTGTGTGCTCATGCGTGCGTGCGTGTGTGTGTGTGTGTGTGTGTGTGTGTGTGTGTGTGTGTGCAAGGTGTGTGTGTGCAGGCGGCGTGTGCGTGTGTGTGTGTGTGTGTGTGTGTGTGTGTGTGTGTGTGTGTATCCATGCCACAGAATGTGTGTGGAAGTTAGAAGACAACTTGTCTCAGTTGGTTCTCTCTTCCTCCATGTGGGTACTAGAGATCAGACTCAGGCTGTCAGCCTTGGTGGCAGGCAGGCACCTTTACGTGCTGAGCCATCTTGCCAGCTTTTAAAATGCTTAGCACAGAGTAAAATTTCTCTTTAGAATGGCTTTATGCAGCAATGCCATTCTGCGACTGTTCTACAGAAGTCCCTGCTTTGTGAAGTTTCTCTGTCCGTGTTTATAATAGTTGATTAAGGGAGCAGTTAGGATGCAGGGAGATGAAAGGCAGAAGCAGACGGCAGGCTGTCAGGGCTGTATCTCGCTTTGATAATATCAAGTACCTTTTTCACGGTCAGGGACGTGCAAAGATGTGTGAGCTATGTTCTCTGTCCTCTAAGATCGTTGTCTTAAAAAGAGGAGAACGAAATGTCATCAAACATTCAGTTTCAATCCAGATGTAACCAAGATTTATCTAGTGCATTCCACTAAGAGCCAAAGCGTGCTCTCCAGGGAAAAAACACACACGCACGTGCGCGCGCGCATACACACACACACACACACACACACACACACACACACACACACACACACACCAGCAGCAGCAGGCCTTGATGTACAGACACTGGTCTTCGAGTTGACTTGGTTCTCACAGCCATGACGTAATCTCCCAGAGCACCTCACGGTCACAGTGAGGTCACAAGGAAGAGAAAGAACGAACAAGCAAACAAGCCGACCATTTCACGATGTCGTCTGATCTCAGACATGGTCACTGTGCTGCCCACACCACACAGCTGCCTCCGCTCTGCTCGTTCTCTCCCTTCACCCTAGTGAAGGGATCCTCTTGCATCCATTCTCAGCCTCCCCCTAGTCTACCCTTGCTACAATTTGGAACGAGACATGTCATAGTCATAGCTTGCCTTTGCTTTCTGAGAACATTTAATCCAGGGCAAACCCATGGGTCTTTGGATCCTCCTTCAGACCCATGGCCTGAATCCAGTAAAGGGTTCTTCCTATCTCCTACTGAGAGGTCACAAAAGTCACACAGCTGTGGACACTGTGCCTTCTCCACTGGGATGACTACCTACCTACTTCGTTCAACTACACATTTGGCCCCAGAGGGCTTTGAATGGAACCTGTTGTCCTTTCAAATGTTTAACTTTTGTTATGAATATAATTAGGAATGTATACATTAGTTAAAGGTCATCTGATCTTTAATCCAGAATTACAAATCAAAAGAAAGCCAAGGCATTGAGACCTGCCATCCACCTACTGTACCCTCTGCTCAAGGTAAGTCAAGATCTTGAAGTACTTTGTTTTTTGTTTTTCCTTCTGCACAGAGGAATTTCCAGGCATCTGAAGGACAGGGCTGGGTGACTTTCCAGCACATATCCTTGCACCTTAGTGTGGGTAAAGATCACGAGCGTGAGCATCGCTCGGTGTGAACAGAGCCCCGGGTGTGACCTCTAGCACCAAAGGAAGAATGTGCAAATGTGTAAACGTCAAGAGGACGCTATGTGTCTAGATCTCTTTTAGCGTTCTAAAACAGAATCTTCAGCTAAGGAATTACAGAGACCAGAATGAATTCTCTTTTGGTTTTTCAGTCACCAAAACTAGTAGTCAACAAATTGATTAAACGTGACTCTGTAGTGGAAAAAAAAAATGACGTTCATACACTAGAAAGAACTCACCTAAGAATGCCAGTAATGCCAACACTAGGGAGGCTGAGACAAGCGAATCTAGGGTTCAAGGCCAGACTAGACTAAAAAGCAGACCCTGTCCTCGGAACAAAATAAAACAGACAAACAAAAGCCCACAACCCAACAGCAGCTGCAACAACAAAGTCCAGACAAGCAGTCAGGGGCGAGATAGACAGGGGGAGGGCAACGTTTCATGTTGAAGCAATGGGGATGGACCTCAGTAGACTTAGCAAGCCTGAATAACTGTGCTACTCACAGCCAGGACCACACAGAGAGACTTTGTCTCAAAAACAAAACCAAAGAAACCAATACTTGTGCTGATTGGAGTTCAAGGAAACCTTTCCAGAGCTACAAGTGTTTAAAGCAATGTGGCAAAGGCATGTGGAACAAATACTGTGCCACCTTAGTGTGCTTAGATGCTGAGAAATTACATATCTTGAGATTTAATGGGGCACCTGGTCAATTTTCTGGAAACCCAGTCCATTAAAAAAAAATCAAAGACAACAATTTGCCAGCAGATGGCTCCCTAAATTCAGTTTATAATGAAACATATGTGTGTCCCTAGTTACAAACCTTATTGAGGGTTTTTATTGTCTAATTTTGTTTTTCATGGGGTGGAGGAATAGAAAAATTTTTATAGTTCTATACAAATGTTAAATAGGCCTTCCCACCTTCATACCATGCTTCATGGTCCTCAGCTTTCATTGTCATTAACAAACCTATTGGCACATACTTATGGAACTATTTATGTGCTAATTTTTTTATGTGCCTATGATGTATTTTGACCATGTGCAGCCTCTGTACCCCTCTCTTGTCTCCCTCTACTCTCCCCAGAACTCTTCCCTTCCTAATGTCTCCCTGATGGTTCGGTACATGTATATAATGTGTAATGACCAAATCAGGGTAACTAGGAATCCTATTGTTTTTTTATCACTTACATTTGTAATCTGAGTCTCTCTTCTAGTTCTTCTCCAGTACATATATAGTATAAACATATATATATATATATATATATATATATATATGCTTTGTTTATAGTATAGTCACCCTACTGTGCTGTAGAATCTGAAACACACCCTGTCTGTAACATAACGTGATATGGTTCTGTCCATTTTGGTGCACATGGGAAGGTTTCATGTGGTGTGATTGAAAGACCCCCAGAATGGGGAGACCCTCACTCAAGTCTCGGGATGACACGACCCCCCAAGAACTCACACAAGACTGTCCTTGCTGTAATCACATGAGGTTTATTGATAGGAACCAGTGCACTGGGGTTGAGACTCATATCCCACGCAGAGGCACAGGAGTTCGACGACCAGTAGCTGGGAGAAAGGGTATTTAAAGGAAGAGGACACAACCCAAGGGGGCAGGGATGGGATGGTGTCATGTGAAAAATCGCAAGGAGAAGCTTCCTGTCTCTCAAGATTGCTTTTAAGATTGTAATCTAACTTTATGGTCAGCTAGTTCCTGGGAGAAGCTCTCTGTTATCTTTACTAGGTCGGGAATCGAGTAACTAAGGGCCTTATCTTTAAGCACTTTTATCTAGTTTCTGGGAGAGCAGGCTCAGGAAATGTTACCTTTTACCTACTTACAGGTAGAGAGCAGGGTCTGGAATTTGAGGTATTTAGGGCTCCTTAGGGGTGAGATATCATTTTTAAACTTCTGAATTTTTGGCTGCACTGCATGATCACATTCCACGATATGTGTATCTGTGTGAGGGTCACTTTTCCTTTTGGGCTTTGTTCGCCTTTCTCTGTATCACATCTTTATTCAGCCACATGATCTTTAGACTTAAAGTTCAAGTGAAGAATAAATAATAACTTAATTTTTCATATTTCCTCTCCGTGGTTTAAATATATTTAAATGCTAGGGCAGTGTATAATAAGTCCTGACATTTCACAAGGGACTCCTGTGTCTATTAGACTGTACATGCTGAATATTAGAGCAAGGGTCTTCATTAAATATCATATCTTACCTTTTTCATAAAGTGAATAAAATGCAGATGCTGGAATAGTTTGACTTTTTAAAACCAAAACGTACCCAGGAGATACAGCTCAGTGGGTCGAATGTTTGTCTGGCATGCATGAAGCGCTGGGTTTAATAGCCAGCCCTATATCAACCGGGTGTGGTTGCACACCTGTAATTCCAGCATTTGGGAAGATGGAGGTTAGAAGTTCAAGGTCAACCTCAGCAACACACAAAGGTCAAGGCCAGCCTGGGCTACAGCAAACCCTGTCTCAAAAGAATAGAGAAAGGTAAGAGTACACCATGTACACCCTAGGCTACAGCAAACCCTGTCTCAAAAGAATAGAGAAGGGTGAGAGTACACCATGTGGACCAGCGCTCCCAATGAGACCGTGGGTCAGTAGACTATTTAGACTTGCCACAATTAGCCTTGCTAAAGGAACACATTTTTAATTTATTGGGTTTTGTACATACAGGGAATCCTCTATACTACTCTGTTATGGTAATAAATAACCCCACAAACAATTTATTGGTATTTATCTTATACTTCTGTGTTCTGTGTTATCTCTTCCTTTTAACCCATGCCTTTAAAAATAAATCTGTGGGATATGTAAAAAAAAAAAAAAAAAAAGTTAGGACAAAAAGTGCTGTACTGGAAGTTAGCCATGTACCTTAACCTCAGCGCTCAGGAGGCAGAGGCTGGATCTCTGTGAGTTCCAACCCAGCTGGAGCCACATGGTGAGATCCTGTCTCAAAACAAAAGCAAAAAGCAACACGCTTTGCAATGATGCAGATGACTGCAGACTCACAGGGGAGGGACACAGAAGGTTTCTGTGACAATGCCTACACACAGCCCGCTCACCCCCTCAAAAAAGTAGCAGCCTAGATGAGAAGCCATGAAAGAAAATGCTTAAAAATTACAAAGATGTGGGGCTGGGGATTTAGCTCAGTGGTAGAGCACTTGCCTAGCAAGCACAAGGCCCTGGGTTCGGTCCCCAGCTCCAAAAAAAAGAAAAAAAAATTACAAGGATGCAAAAGTGTAGCTCTCCACAGCTCATGGCTTCTGGTGGGAGTGGTGGTGGGGGGAGAGATCAGTGTTCTTTAAGGGGATGGCTACTAGGAGTTTGACATGCTCCAGTGAGTATACGGGCAACACGGATTTGAGGATTTGAGTTGTTTTCCTCTTCCTCTCCTCCTCCTCTCCTCCACCTACTCCTCCCCTTCTTATCTTCCTCTTCCTCTCCTCCTCTACCTCTTCCTCCACCTCTTCCTCTCCTCCTCCTCCTCTTCTTCTTTTGGTGGAGGAGGTCACACAGGTGGAGGGGAGGACCTGGAAGGACTGGGAAGTAAACATAATTGTTGTGTATTATGTGAAATTCCCAAATAATAAAAATCTTATATTGGAAAAGACAAATAATGCTCTTTTTTCAAGAATCAATAGTTGGTCCATCCTAATCTGGACCAGAGCATCCTAGAAACCCTGCCAGAGTTGTGCAAGGCCTGTTTGTTTTAGGCTTGTGCCTGCAGCACTTCTGAACAGGCCTGGGGGGGGGGTGTGTGTGGGGAGAATCAATAGTAAGTTGAGGCCCAGTGTTTAAGATGCCCCATTTAAACCTTTGCATCTCACAGTCCTCCTGCCTTCTACAGCAAGCATTGGTGGAACTGGACATAGTTTTCTTCTTTTTAAAATTTTTTTTTTTTTTTTTTTTGGTTTTTTTTTTGAGCTGGGGACCGAACCCAGGGCCTTGCGCTTCCTAGGTAAGCGCCTACCACTGAGCTAAATCCCCAGTCCTTAAAAAAATATTTTAAAATGTATTTATTTTTATGTGCATGTTTTGCCTGTATGTATATCTGTATCAGGGCGTCAGATCTCCTGGAACTGGAGTTACAGACAGTTGACAGCTGCCATGTAATTGCTGGGAGTTGAACCTGGGTCTTCGGGAAGAGCAGCCAGTGCTCTTAACCACTGAGCCATCTCTCCAGCTCCTGGACATAGTTTTCTATGTCCATATTTAAAGCTTAAGCAAGTAATCAAATACTATATGGATAAATGATACTTGTAGTCTCAGTCAAATGTAAGGAATGTTAATATATAAATATTTCAAAAATTGCACCTCCTGAGGGAAACCATTCTTTAATTTCCTTTAGCAGACAGAAAGCCCTAGTTGTCTACTTTTGAATTCTATATCATCTCCACCTTAACGTTCTGATCATGTTACCGAGTGTGATTTAGACAAACACTACCTATTTTTATTACCTAACTTTCACAACTGCATGCATAGACTTATTGCTATGGTTACTTGTTTGTGCTGTACACTGAAACCTAATATGTTTTTCTGTAGCCTTCACTTCCAGTACAGCGAGTCCACAGAGAGGCTATAAGCCAGAAGAGCTAAGGACACAGGCTTATAATCATTTACACACGCGCTTAAAATATAGTAACCATGACTTTACTAACACAGCTACTTGCTTACGTTCTGCTTAGGGAGTCTGGCTTTTCTTATTCAATCTCGTTTTCAGCACAGCCGAGGGTCACCCACTGAACTACTATATAAAAAGAAGGTCCTCAAATAGTATTCTGAAAGACAATATTAAAAGTTTACAACTGGGGTTGGGGATTTAGCTCAGTGGTAGAGCGCTTGCCTAGCAAGCGCAAGGCCCTGGGTTCGGTCCCCAGCTCCAAAAAAAAAAAAAAAGAAAAAAGAAAAAAAAAAAAAAAAGTTTACAACTACCTAGCGGCTCACATTCCCTGCAGGTTAGACTACACAGGAAACTACACAGGAAAACATACCATGACCTCCAAACGACCTTCCGTATTTGTAATCTCGGTGACCTTAGCATTTTGCTTAGCATCTTAGAAAAAGAGGTGTGTAATGATATGAAGATAAAGGCCTAGCAGAGCTATTTTAGAGCGTGTGATTTGTATCTAGAAAGAAGGGAGAAGGTCAATATAGGTATGTACACAGATATCCCTAATAAAAAAATAAAGGGTGCTAAAATCAGAGGTGCCCCACGATCACGTGTGACGGCAGGTCCCCCGTTCTGTCTGTATGTTTGCTGCACACAATGACGAACAGAAGGTAGGGTCAATTCAGGGGGAAGAGGTTACCGCGTTTCTGTCAGTCACTAGGAACACCCTTCCCTTACAGCAATAGTTCCCTTGAGTTTCAGTTGGACCCGTTTCCCAGCCTTCGTTATTAAGCACGCTCTGTGACTAATTCTGGAGTGGAAACCAAGCAAAGTGACATGTGCATCTTTCTAGTCCTGTCCTTGGAAGGCATGGACGTGCTGTCTCCCTCTGCCTTCTGCCCTTTATCACTGTCTGCAAGTGGACTTGGGATGAGCCATCTCACACTAATTTGACAAAGACATAGATAGACCTTGGGTGAACCCTTAGGAGGAGCCTGGGTTCCTGATAACTGTGTAGGAGAGTCAGACCAACAAGATGCGAGTGAGGGCCTGGGCGGGGGCGGGGGCGGGGCAGGGGCGGGGGCGGAGGCGGGGATGGGGATGATTAAGACAGGGTCTCACTGGCATGGCCTGGAACTCCCTATACAGACCGTGCTGGGTGCTGAGATTAAAGGCCAATACCACCAAGCCAGTGCCAACTGGGTCCTGAGTATCAACTTTCTACTAGGTTCAAGCCCACTGTTATTTTGGATCTCTGGCTTAGCAAATAAATTTACATTCAGACACATGCAAATGTTGAAAAAGGCCGAGTTTCAAAGATTTTTTGTAGAAGTTTACCAGGTAGACAAAAGGAGAGACTTTTCAAGGCAAAGAGAATCAATCCTCCTGGGAGTTCAAGCCTCTGATTCCAGCACAGAGGAGTTTGGAGTTGGGGGAGGGGGAGTAGAGGGAAGCGAGAGGAGAGGGGGGGTTGGAGGGGTGGAGGGGAAAAAAAGGAAACCACAATGGGAAGCAACACACACACACACACATCTATAGATGGATGATAGATAGATAGATGATAGATAGATAGATAGATAGATAGATAGATAGATAGATAGATAGATAGATAGATAGATAGATAGCAAGCAAGCAAAATCTTGAGTCCCATGCCTAAACTCAGAATCCCGGAGATGGGTCCAGCCATCTGCATTTCAATGGGAGCCTCAGGTGCCTGAGAGTTAAGCCGCAGAACTACACCATCTACTTCAAAATAGCCCTAAGTGTTTAATGAAGGAAACCAAGCTTGAGTGCTCAGGAACCCTGGCCTGACTTCCAAGAGGGACTGAAGGGCTGTCACGAGTACAAGAAACTGGTGAAGAGTCACTTCTAGCAGATCCCACTCGGAAAGCCTGGAGCACAGCCCCACCCCCACCCCCGTTGCCATGGAGATCCGGGCACCCTGCGGCACCCGCTCACGCCTCTAGAAGACTTAGAGGAAATTTCGGTAGCCAGGGTCGAGTACGGACCCAGCTCCTGGCTTCCTGCTGCTGTACCCGCTAGGCTGACTGCAAGAGCCCGGGGTGGTCGCGAGAAGCGTCCCCTCAGGGACCCAGAGCCTTCTTTGAGGGATCCCGAGAGCCGAGGGCCGGGCCTGAGCAGTGTCCCCCCCGGAGCCCGAAGACGCGCTTGAGGAGGCAGCGTTTCCCTCAGGGACCCGAACGTAGCGGGCGCGGGCGCCGAGCGCTTTTCCCCGCCCGAACCCCGCGGGTGGTGTGGCTGTACTTGAATTAAACGGCCTCCGCGGGCGGTCGCCTCCCGGGGCTCCCGAGGGCCTGGTTCTGCCTCCAGCGCCCCAAGTACAGAGGTTGCCGCGTCTTCAGCCCCAGAGCCCCGGGGAAACATCCCAACCTTAGAGAAGGGCGGATTCACGGAGAAGGTGGTAGGACCTTTATCCCTTGGATGCTGAGGATGCGAGGCCAGGGGGACCTAGTGGGTCTGTCCTAATGGGCTGTGGTGAAATTCACTCTGGGGGTGGGAGAGAGGGTGGGGGTGGGGTGGGAGGATCTCTAGTTGTTCCTTCCATCCCTAGTGCAAGTTTTCCTTGCAGTTGGAAGTATGGGGTGTTCCGATGGGCTAGTAGTATATGCCGCAAGAAAGGGGCAATCAAGAGAGGTGCTGTAGAAAGAGATTTTTTACCAAGGTAACCCTTTCTTTTCTCAGAGACCATGCTTAAGACTACAAGGATAGCAATCTCCCTGGACCACCTGAATTGAACCTGAAGCTTGAGTTATTGACATCAGGGGCAGTTGACATCAGAGGCAAACATGTTGGATCCCAACAGTGCAATGGACTTTTTTGACCAAGAAAATATGGAGGAGCTCTCCCAACTCGCTTCCCTAGAGATGTCAGGGGATTTAGTTGCCAAGAGAAAACCTTCAGCTGCGCTAGAAAAATCTAGCTATCCAGACTCCGTGTACGTTACGGCGGCAAATATTTTTCAGGGTATTCGAATCCAAAGGCCAGCAGACAAAGCCATCATAAATTACGGGGATGAACTCTTGCCGTCCTCCTGGACCCAGGCCGAGGAAGATTCTTTTCAGCGTTTGTCCTATGAGTTGGCTTTCAGTACCCTGAAGTGTGAGTAATACCGGTTTTGGAGGTTTCCGGAGGCTGGGGGGTAGGGGATGGGGAAGCAGGCGAGTAGAGAGGGGGTAATGGGGCGCGAAAGCAAGGAAATTAATGGGATGCGGAACGTAGCCTAGCCCTTCAGACACACCATTTTTTAGTCGTGTGTGTATCTTTGGTGAATTACAACCGTTTAAAAATGAAGGAGTTCTAAGGGAAACTACAGAGTGTTACTGCACTTGTCAGATAGGTATAGTGAAGTCATGAAATGAACAGGAGTCAGCATGGTTGTCTAGGCCTGTAAGCCCAGCTGCTGAGTCTGGAGGATTTGCAGTTCCAAGTCAGGATGGGCTATAGAGCCAGACCCTTCTCAAAAAGGAAAAGGAAAACAACAACAACACCACCACCACCACCACACACACACACACACACACACACACACACACACACACACACACACACAAACATCAATGAAACCTAGACACAGTTCCATTAATGGGAAGAGTAGGAATTTCCACCTTAACCACTCGACTCTCCAGATGTAGCTCACTGTGTTCCTCTGTATGTCCACCTTGATTTTAAGTTCATGAGGCCTGACAAATTCAAGGGAGAGGGACGGCGGAGAGACAGAAGAAGAAAAGTACAGTCTTTAAACAGTGAATACTAGGACTAAGTCAATCCAGTCAAGATTATTCAATTCTTAGCCAACAGCTTTAATTTGGAGAGCCATGTTTAAGTAGGTTTCTCCTTTCTAATTTGCCTCCAAAGTGCCAGACTCAAATTTCCACGGCTCCTTCATGGTAGTTAACTGCCAGCTCCCATGTAGAAGGGTCACTGTAGATAGGGCCTAACCAGATATTGCTACTACGAGGAGGGCTGTGTGTGTGTCTCTGTGTTTCTTTGTAGATTTTTTTTTATTTTATTAATATGGGTATCGAGTTTCCTTCACCTGCCCAAAACTTAGAATACATTGGATAAAGCATAGCTTTAAATTGATACGTCAGAGTAAGAATGTTATATAACTTTAGATATCTAAAGTTAATTCGGAAGGCAGACAGAGGTGACTGTTTTTTGCAAGAGTCCTAAAAAAACGAGAGTAACATTGGTGAAATCATGTACTGTTTTCCTTCATTCTGCCCCTGTGATTTTACAATGTCTCCAGTGGTCAACGTCTTATAGCTTGCACACCCCTTCCGTGTCAGAAGTCTGTCACGCTTTTGGAAATTATAGTTTCTGTGTCAAAAACTGAGATTTTACTTATAAATGAAATTAGAGCATAACTGTCTCCAAAGTTGGTGGCTTGAATAGGTATAATGTTTCCCAAAAGATTTCCTGTGAGAATTATAGTCTCCACTCCAAAATTAGTCTTCTTCGATTTTCTCATTTCCCAAATAAAGACTGAAATCCAGTGTTTACAATATGTTAGGTTTTTTTCCCCCATGGATGTTGGATGAATTAAAGCTAGGGCTTCCTTTCTGTTTGCCTTATTAAAACATACATTATGTTTATAGTTGAAGTGTATCAAAAATACTCACAAACCTGGGGGTGGGGGTAGAAATATGATTACCAGTTCCCACCAAGCACCTACGGAGTAGTTTTTCTGTTCTTTGCTGTTTGGATTACTGTCCTTACGCAGATCCTCACATGGCAACTCTGTCATTTCGGTCTTGGATTAAATATCTCATCTGTGCCTTCATTAGTGAGTTTTACCAGATACTTAAGTTACAATTATGTCTAATAAAGGAAGAGAAGAAGAGGAACACTTCCCATCATAAGGCTAACAAAAACCTTGATAACTAATACAAGGATGTTAAAATAAACTAACCTCTCTCATAAGCAGAACAAAAACTCAGAACAAAATATTAACAATACTTAATAATTAATACAACATGTCAGCAATACTTAAAACCGGAAAGAGAAAGGTTGTTTAACATTTTAACTACTTTTATGTACATGGTTGTGCATACAGTGCCAATGGAGGCCAGAAGAGGGCACCAGATTCCCTTGGAAATAAAGTTACAGCCAGTTGTGAGCCACACTTTGGGTCGTGGGACTCAAACCAGGATCCTCTGGAAGGGCAACCAGCACTCTTAACTGCTCAGCCATTTCTCCAGCCCTACTGTTCAATATTACTAGTTATATCTTCTTTAATGTCTTTCAAAAGTCATAAATTAAAGGCTAGAACTCCTTTATGATTACTTTAATTATTCAGATAGTGCTTTGAATCTGTGCAGAACCGGAACCCTGAAAGTGCAGGGTTCATGAAGACTCTAACGACTTACTATGATTTATTAGGAGTTGAGGTGCATTTTACATGTGAAAGTAGTTTTACATTGCTTAGAAAGTGTGTTTCATTGAAAGTCTTTCTTTTCAGATTTGATATTTTGGGTAGCAGGCTTTTCCCTTGTCTTGCAGATCAAGATATTTTGGAAAGTATATTAATAGATACCGATATCTTCTCAAGTACCACAATCGTAAGTAAACAACGTTCAGAATTGGTCGGCCTCACTGTGTAGAGAAAGTATGCAGACTCCCTCAGACCTAAGTAATGCTCTGCATTATGTTGAGCCTTCTTTAAAACATGTGTTCCTTCCTACTTCTAAGACTTGCGTTTTGACCCCAGTCCTGTCGTTTTGACTCCTACATCTCAAACTGTCCTTTTTGAGAAGATTTATCCTCTCACACTAGATACTTTTTTCTTTTGAAGACTTTCTCTATTTCTAAATCTAACCATACTGTGTAAAAAACAATCATGTTCCTATTCTGTTATGAAAAATAACTGAATAAAAAAATACTGCTCTCATCCATATTCATGTTCATGCTTCGGGGGTCAAACCTAAGACTTCATTCACCTAGGCAAGTCTTCTACTCTGAGTTATATCTCAAACCCTGGGATATTGTTCATTTTTTCTTCATGTGTGTTTCCCCTTGGTAGCCAGATCAGTTGAACAGCCTTATCATTGTGATGCTGTATGATTTCCAAGATAGAAAATTTCAGCCCCGCGTCCTTCCCAAAGACGCAGAGACCATACCAGAAGTTCAAGAAGTAGAGAACCTTCTTAACAGGTAAAAAGGATGCTCATGTGAGTCAGTGTTAGCACTTGGATTTATGAAACGTCTATGGAGCATAACTTATACATGTGTCTCAAAAATGTATGGAAAAATATGTGTTTGGAGTTCCTTGGCAAACAGTCATGGATGGTTTAAATATCTAACTTTAAATCACATTGTTGTTAGATGTTGAATTGCATGGTCCAGTTTATAAACACATGGGACATCATTGAAAATGTCTAATAGTTTTAGTATATGGATAAGCTAAACTTAATTTGAAACAGCTACTTTTGTTTCCCTATTTGACGGCCTTAAAAACCGTCTAACATATAACAAGTGAGAAATTCTAACGCTGTACAAGAATTCACTGGTCACACACGCTTTGGCACGGGAGCCTCTGCTCTCACACACACATCGTGTACACACGGTGACATCCAAGACAAATTCCAACCTATACCTAACACTTTATTGGATATTATTTTGTGCCTCCAAAGCAAAATATCAGAAAGTAGGTAATTTATAAAGGACAGAAGCTTATTTCTGCTGGAAAGTCTGGGGGATCACGGCTGTGGCAGAAAAGAAGAACGGAAGAGTAGAAATTCATTCAGATACCTTTCCTTTTTGGTAGTGCTAAGGACTGAACTTAGGACCTTAGGCATCTTAGGAAAGAACTTTGTCCTGAACTGCACTCCAGCTTCTACAAACCCTTCAATGACTGCACCCCTGGAAATGCAGGCATGTGTGAAGGCCAGAGCCGCCTGCACCCCTGGAAATGCAGGCATGTGTGAAGGCCAGAGCCTACTGCACCCCTGGAAATGCAGGCATGTGTGAAGGCCAGAGCTGACTGCACCCCTGGAAATGCAGGCATGTGTGAAGGCCAGAGCCGACTGCACCTCTGGAAATGCAGGCATGTGTGAAGGCCAGAGCCTACTGCACCCCTGGAAATGCAGGCATGTGTGAAGGCCAGAGCCGCCTGCACCCCTGGAAATGCAGGCATGTGTGAAGGCCAGAGCTGACTGCACCTCTGGAAATGCAGGCATGTGTGAAGGCCAGAGCTGACTGCACCTCTGGAAATGCAGGCATGTGTGAAGGCCAGAGCCGACTGCACCCCTGGAAATGCAGGCATGTGTGAAGGCCAGAGCTGACTGCACCCCTGGAAATGCAGGCACGTGTGAAGGCCAGAGCTGACTGCACCCCTGGAAATGCAGGCATGTGTGAAGGCCAGAGCTGACTGCACCTCTGGAAATGCAGGCATGTGTGAAGGCCAGAGCCTACTGCACCCCTGGGAATGCAGGCATGTGTGAAGGCCAGAGCCTACTGCACCCCTGGGAATGCAGGCATGTGTGAAGGCCAGAGCTGACTGCACCCCTGGAAATGCAGGCATGTGTGAAGGCCAGAGCTGACTGCACCCCTGGAAATGCAGGCATGTGTGAAGGCCAGAGCTGACTGCACCCCTGGAAATGCAGGCATGTGTGAAGGCCAGAGCTGACTGCACCCCTGGAAATGCAGGCATGTGTGAAGGCCAGAGCCACCTGCACCCCTGGGAAATGCAGGCATGTGTGAAGGCCAGAGCCGCCTGCACCCCTGGAAATGCAGGCATGTGTGAAGGCCAGAGCCGCCTGCACCCCTGGAAATGCAGGCATGTGTGAAGGCCATGTGTGAAGGCCAGAGCCGCCTGCACCCCTGGAAATGCAGGCATGTGTGAAGGCCAGAGCCGCCTGCACCCCTGGAAATGCAGGCATGTGTGAAGGCCAGAGCCGCCTGCACCCCTGGAAATGCAGGCATGTGTGAAGGCCAGAGCCGACTGCACCCCTGGAAATGCAGGCATGTGTGAAGGCCAGAGCTGACTGCACCCCTGGAAATGCAGGCATGTGTGAAGGCCAGAGCCTACTGCACCCCTGGAAATGCAGGCATGTGTGAAGGCCAGAGCCTACTGCACCCCTGGGAATGCAGGCATGTGTGAAGGCCAGAGCCGACTGCACCCCTGGGAATGCAGGCATGTGTGAAGGCCAGAGCTGACTGCACCCCTGGAAATGCAGGCATGTGTGAAGGCCAGAGCTGACTGCACCCCTGGAAATGCAGGCATGTGTGAAGGCCAGAGCCACCTGCACCCCTGGGAAATGCAGGCATGTGTGAAGGCCAGAGCCGCCTGCACCCCTGGAAATGCAGGCATGTGTGAAGGCCAGAGCCGCCTGCACCCCTGGAAATGCAGGCATGTGTGAAGGCCAGAGCCGACTGCACCCCTGGAAATGCAGGCATGTGTGAAGGCCAGAGCTGCTTCTGGTGGTTGCTTCTCTTCCACCATAGGATTTTAACAGTGGGTTTGGAATTTTTAAAGATTTATTTATTTATCTAATGTATGTGAGTACACTGTCACTCTCTTCAGACACACCAGAAGAGGGCATCAGATCCCATTACAGGTGGTTGTGAGCCACCATGTGGTTGCTGGGAATTGAACTCAGGACCTCTGGAGGAGCAGTCAGTGCTCTTAACCACTGGGCCATCTCTCCAGCCAACACCGTAGGATTTAAGAATCAAACTTTACACAGGGAGCCAGGCCCAGCCTTTGTTATTATACTCTCTTTCGTTATGTTTTATTGATTTATCGAACTCCAGGACTGTAGTGCAGCAACAGCAGTCTTGTACGAAGAACAGTCAGTAAGGGTTGTCAGTCCACCTAATGCTATACTTAGGGGAAATGCCAGCCATTTCATGTAAGCTCTTGAAGACCAAGATGGGGAGATTCAGGTAACAGAATAATAATCATTGCTGTTTTGATTGTTGTTGTCTCAGTTGGTGCTCTAAGAAGTTCTTTATGTAGTGACCTAATTAGTTGGTTATTATAAAGGGACCTATAATTTTATATGTGGGAAAACTGAAAGACAGGTTAAGGTATCTCCCTACTGTCACACAGAAAGGGAATTAGCCAGGATTCAAAACCAGGGATTCAGAATCTAGGCCCCATGCCCTACTGTAACTTGGTATACCACACCACTCTCTCCACAGTGTAGAGAGGTAGGCAGAGCCCATACCTATCATAGCCATGAGCTGTGGGATGGAGACGAGCAAAGCCATTATCTGTATGGACTCTGTACTAGTTAGGACCTAGCTCCCTTTCCCTGGTTTCTGTTGTTGTCTGGTTTTGGTTTTCTATTTGTTTGTTTATTTTTGTTTTTCTTGGATATTTTATTTATTTACATTTCAAATGTTATCCTCCTTCCTGGTTTCCCCTCTGCAACCCCCCATCCTATCCTCCCTCCCCCTGCTTCTATGAAGGTGCTCTCCCACCCATCCACTACCACCCTCCCCACCCTGGCATTCTCCTACATGGGGCATTGAACCATCACAGGATCAAGGGCCTCTCCTCCTATTGATGCCCCACAAGGCCATCCTCTGATACATATGTGGCTGGAGTCATGGGTCCCCATGTGTACTCTTTGGTTGGTGCTTTAGTCCCTGGGAGCTCTGGGGGTCTGGTTGGTTGATATTGTTGTTCCTACGGGATTGCAAACCCCTTCAGCTCCTTCAGTTCTTTCTCTAATTCCTCCATTGGACTGTGCTCAGACCAATGGTTGGCTGCAAGTATTCTGCCTCTATGTTTGTCAGGCTCAGGCAAGCCTCTCAGGAGACAGCTTTATTAGGTTCTTATCAGCAAACACCTCTTGGCATCTGCAATAGTGTCTGGGTTTGGTGTCTGTATATGGGATGGATCCCCAGGTGGGGCAGTTACTGGATGGCCTTTCCTTCAGTCTCTGCTCCATACTTTGTCTCTGTATTTTCTCCTATGAGTATTTTGTTCCCCCTTCTAAGACTGAAGGCCTTCCTTCTTCTTGAGCTTCATGTGGCCTGTGAATTGTATCTTGGGTATTCTGAGCTTTTGGGCTAATATCCACTTATCTATGAGTGCATACCATGTGTGTTCTTTAGTGTTTGGGTTACCTCACTCAGGATGATAATTTCTAGTTCTATCCATTTGCCTATGAATTTCATGAAGCCATTGTTTTAATAGCTGAGTAGTACTCCATTGTGTAGATGTACATTTTCTGTATACATTCCTCTTTTGCAGGAGCTTCTGGCTATTATAAATAAGGCTGCTCTGAACATAAAGAACTATGTTGGAGTATCTTTTAGGTATATGCCCAGGAGTGGTATAGCTGGATCCTCATGTAGAACTATGTCCAATTTTCTGAGGAACCTCCAGACTGATTTCCAGAGTGGTTGTACCAGCTTGCAATACCACCAGCAATGGAGAACTGTTTCTCTTCCTCCACATCCTGTTCAGCATCTGCTGTTACCTGAGTTTTTGATCTTAGCCATTCTGACTAGTGTGAGGTGGAATTTCAGGGTTGTTTTGATTTACATTTCCCTGACTAAGGATGTTGAACATTTCTTTAGGTGCTTCTTGGCCATTCAATATTCCTCAGTTGAGAATTCTCTGTTTAACTCTGTACCCCATTTTTAATAGGGTAATTTGGTTCTCTGGAGTTTAACTTCTTGAATTCTTTGTATATATTGGATATTAGCCCTCTATCAGATGTAGGATTGGTAAAGATCTTTCCCAAGTCTGCTGGTTGCCGTTTTGTCCTATTGACAGTCCTTTGCCTAATAGAAGCTTTGTAATTTTATGAGGTTCCATTTGTCAATTGTTGATTTTAGAGCATAAGCCATTGGTGTTCTGTTCAGGAAAATTTCCCAGTGCCTATGTGTTCAGGCTCTTTCCCACTTCTTCTTCTTCTTCTTTTTTTTTTTTTTTAAATTTTATTTGTATGAGTACACTGTAGCTGTCTTCAGACACACCAGAAGAGGGCATCAGATCCCATTACAGATGGTTGTGAGCCACCATGTGGTTGCTGGCATTTGAACTCAGGACCTCTGGAGGAGCAGTCAATGCTCCTAACCACTGAGCCATCTCTCCAGCCCTTTCCCACTTCTTCTTCTGTTAGTTTGAGTGTATCTGTTTTTGTTGTTTTTTTTTAAGATCCAATTGATAAGATATAATTGCCCACTTAAACATACAAAGCCCGGTACCATCCATCCCTTAGGAACATTGATAACAACCTGTAAATACACAGAGTAGGATCTTTATGTCAGCCTCCATTGTCCTGCCACAACCTCTCCCCTTCTCTCTCCCTCCTGTCTCTTCCTTACCATTCCAGTCTCCTCCCCCTCCTTCAAACTACTCTCCTGCCCATCCTTCCTTCTCCTCCAATGACAGGCCTCCTTCTATCCTGTACCTGCCCTCACCTGTATTTTACAAATTCAATGGGGAGGTTTCGGAGAAGTCACCTGATTCCTGAGTAAGTGACTAGGCAGCTGTCCTTGGGGCAGTGGAATTAGCATCAAAATACAGATAACTCCAGGGCAAACCACAACATTTCCCCCTTTTTGTCCAGTTAAAAAAGCCTTTTCACTATATATAAATTGAGTACAATTATTTCCATTCTGCAATTTATAAAACATGCGATATACTCAACACCCAGTCCATCACTATATCAGTTAAAAAGAAGCCTAACACGGCTCCAGAATTGAGAGGTTGTAGAGACAAATCTCCGCTAGCACAGTCCCCTGTTAGCAACATGTGAGTGCAAGTCTTCAGCCTTCTGGCCCAAAATCAACTGACAGACTCTTGAAATGCAGATTTTGAAGGGCTGATCACCCTGTCTTGGCAGGGTTTATCAGTCAATTATTCTGCATAATTTGTCCTTTTCTGGACAGTATTAGTCTGCAGATGAAACAGACAGTTTTGTACAGTGGCTGCCTAGCCACAAAGTATTGCCTCACCTGGAGGTAGAGATGTTCACATTCTTCATTAAATCCACCAAAGGGTAACTGTTAGGAGCAGATATGTCTCAACAAAAGATAAATAACTTTAAATCTCAAATTTTGTGGATTTCTGACGTTTTTAAAAACCATCTACCTATATAAGACAATCTGTACTGTTGTCTTTTTTTTTTTTTTCTTTTTTTCAGAGCTGGGGACCGAACCCAGGGCCTTGCGCTTGCTAGGCAAGTGCTCTACCACTGAGCTAACCCCTGTTGTCTTTATGTCTTAATAATATCTTGAAAGTACTCTCACAAAGTCAGCAATATATTTGCCATTTAGCCTTTAACTCACATGTGTAATCAACTCAGAAGTTTGTAATGACATCAATAGAAGGATTGGCTCTAAACCTTGTGCTTTTAAACTTTTTTGACAAATAAATTCTATCCCAAAGCAAATGTATGATTTTAGCTTAGTTACAAAATGAGATTATGACTGTACAACTCAATCTAGCTAATTCCTCCCTGTTAAATTACATCCATTTCTAAATTCCTCATAAAAACAACTTTAGAATAACCACTTTCAGCCCCCCAAAGTAGAGAATTGGGGCAACGACTCCTCTATAACTTCTTCAAGCTGTACATGGGCATTGAGATATCCTTGGGGGTAGGAGGTAGGAAGAATGAAGCAAATGCCGTAGCCGATGTGTCCTGACTGGACCCAGCTGAAAGTCCTTGAGACCAGGAATCCAAGTAGGCACGCACACTCTGTAAGATACAACTCTCAAGACCAAAGTTTAGAATCTCTCTTTTTGTTTGATTCTCTTGAATTAATTTTTTCAGGCAGTCTACCTCTATCAAATCTGATCAGTAAGACTCTGTGAGGTTTCCAGAGCCTAATCACTCTTTTTAAAAACACAAAGACAAAATCTTTCTCCCAAAATACTGTGTTCCTTAGACTGAAACCAGAAAAGCTTGTATCTTGCACTCTCTCCCAGAGTAATAATATAACCATAAAACTGAAAGTCACACCCATCATGAAGACTAAACAATTTTTTAAAAAGGAAGTAAGCTAAACAATGAGCTTGGTAGGCTTTTGTACTCTGTGATATCAGGAAATTAACCCAAAATTCCCGTGGAGCCCACGTTAAGAGAATTCAAGCCTCCTGTTGTGGTAAATATCAAAAGTAACCACAAACCCTCGCTAGCCGGCATTAACGAGCCATATGGCCTTTAGCAGGGTAATTCATAAAACAAACCAAATACTTTCTATCAATTACGATATCAATAAGCAACATATCAAACCAGAACTTTAGCCCAAAATATATCCATCTGTTAAGCTATCTACCCGGAGCCATAGATTTTTCTTTAACCTTAATAACTTCTATAATATATGTCTGCATTCACTCTCCCTAGTGTTATAAACATTTATCACAACTCTCTACTTGGAGGTAGTGACTAATTTTTCCCTATCTAAGTTCTGAACCATGGATGAAAAGCCCCATCTGATCTCATCAGGTACTCTTTACTCTCTTCTTTCTAAAAACAAACTTAATCACCTTTTAATAATACCTGTAATTAAGAAGTAGCTTGTCTAACTAGGATTTCAACCCAAAATTCCTGTGGAGCCCACATTAAAAAGAATATGAGTATCCTGAAAGACTTTCTAAACAACTTTCTTTAAAAAGCAGCTTTAATCTCCAACTTTCTGAGCTGCCATTACTTATCACACAGCAGGGGACCTACAACCTGCCAGCCCAGGCTACTTCCCTGTTTCTTTGTTAAATCCCCCCCCCCCTGCACTTGAGATATCACTCGACTTAACATGGCACTGGCCTCCTCTTAGAAAATAAAAACTTTCTCTCAACTCTTAGGATTACTAGTGGATTCTTGCCCATCACATTGGTTTGCCATCTGTTGTTGTAAAAATATAAAAAATAAAAAAAGTATTGGTGTCTTTTACCTCACTAGGTCCAGCACCGAGGTGCCCCAAGATATCTACTAGATATCTTGGCAGAAACACATCCCAACTCCTCGTCAGCCCAGTGTCTCCTGCCGTCGCACACTTTCCTACACTCAAACCATCACAGAAAAGAACACACAACAAAATAATCTTAGATCCAATTGATAAGATATAATTGCCCACTTAAACATACAAAGCCCGGTACCATCTATCCCTTAGGAACATTGATAACAACCTGTAAATACACAGAGCGAGATCTTTACCTCAGCCTCCATTGTCCTGCCATGGCTTCTGAGTGTATCTGGTTTTATGTGGAGGCCCTTGATCCACTTGGATTGAGCTTTGAACAAGGAGATAAGAATGGATCAATTTGCATTCTTCTACATGTTGACCTGCCAGTTGAACCAACACCATTTGTGGAAAATGCTATCTTTTTTCCACTGGATGTTTTTAGCTCCTTTGTCAAAGATCAAGTGACCATAGGCCTGTGGGTTCATTTCTGGGTCTTCAATTCTATTCCACTGGTCTATCTGTCTGTCTCTGTACCAATACCATGCAGTTTTTTTTTTTTTTTTCTTTTCTTTTTTTCGGAGCTGGGGACCGAACCCAGTGCCTTGCGCTTGCTAGGCAAGCGCTCTACCGCTGAGCTAAATCCCCAACCCTACCATGCAGTTTTTATCATGACTTCTCTGTCATACATCTTGAGGTCAGGGATAGTGATTCTCCCAGAAGTTCTTTTATTGTTGAGAATAGTTTTTGTTATCCTGGGTTTTTTTTTTTTTTATTCCAAATAAATTTGCAAATTGCTCTAACTATGAAAAATTGAGTTGGAATTTTGATAGGAATTGCTTTTGGCAAGATGGCCATTTTTTCTATAGTAATCCTGCCGATCCACAAGCATGGGAGATCTTTCCATCTTCTGAGATCTTCATTGATTTCTTTCTTCAGAGACTTGAAGTTCTTATCATACAGATCTTTCACTTGCTTGGTTAGAGTCACACCAAGGTATTTTATGTTGTTTGTGACTATTGTGAAGGGTGTCACTTCCCTAATTTCTTTCTCAGTCTGTTTATTCTTTGAGTAGAGGAAGACTACTGATTTGTTTGAGTTAATTTTATATCCAGCCACTTTGCTGAAGTTGTTTATCAGGTTTAGGAATTCTCTGGTGGAACTTTTGGGGTCAGTTAAGTACACTATCATATCATCTGCAAATAGTGATATTTTGACTTCTTCCTTTCCAATTTATATCCCTTTGACTTCCTTTTATTGTCTAATTGCTCTGGCTAGGACTTCAAGTACTATCTGAATAGGTAGGGAGAGAGTGGACAGCCTTGTCTAGTCCCTGATTTTAGTGGGATTGCTTCAAGTTTCTCTCCATTGGCTATTGGTTTGCTATATATTGCTTTTACTATGTTTAGGCATGGGCCTTGAATTCCTGATCTTTCCAAGACTTTTATCATGAAGGGGTGTTGAATTTTGTCAAATGCCTTCTAAGCATCTAATAGGATGATCATGTGTTTTTCTTTGAGTTTTTTATATAGTGGATTATGATGATGGATTTCTGTATATTGAAACATTCTTGCATCCCTGGGATGAAGCCTACTTGAACATGATGGATGATCGTTTTGATGTGTTCTTGGATTCAGTTTAGAGAATTTTAATGAGTATTTTGCATTGATATTCATAAGCAAAATTGGTCTGAAGTTCTCTTTCTTTGGTCTATGTGTGATTTAGGTTTAAGCACCATCGTGGTTTCATAGAACAAGTTGGGTAATGTTTCTTCCATTTCTGTTTTGTGGAATAGTTTGAAGAGTATTGGTATTATGTCTTCTTTGAAGGTCTGATATAATTCTGCACTAAACCTATCTGGTTGTGGGCTTTGTTTGTTTGTTTGTTTTGTTTGTTTGTTTGTTTGTTGGTTGGTTGGGAGACTTTTAATTGCTGCTTCTATTTCTTTAGGGGTCATGGGACTGTTTAGATGGTTTATCTGATCCTGATTTAACTTTGGTACCTGGTTATCTGTCTAGAAGATTGTCTATTTCCTCCAGATTTTCTAGTTTTTCCGAGTAAAGGCCTTTGTAGTAGGATCTGATAATTTTTTGAATTTCCTGTTTCTGTTGTTATATCTCCCTTATCATTTATGATTTTGTTAATTTGCATACTGTTTGTGCCCTCTGGTTAGTCTGACTATGGGTTTATCTCAAACCCTTTTGAATTTTTCAAAGAACCAGGTCCTGGTTTTGTTGATTCTTTGTACAGTTCTTTTTGTTTCTACTTGGCTGATTTCAGCCCTGAGTTTTGATTATTTCCTGCTGTCTACTCCTCTGGGTGTATTTGCTTCTTTTTATTCTATTTCAGGTGTGCTGTCAAGCTGCTAGTGTATGCTCTCTCCAGTTTCTTTTTGGAAGCACTCAGAGCTATGAGTTTTCCTCTTAGCACTGCTTTCATTGTGTCCCATAAGGGTTGGTATGTTGTGACTTCATTTTCATTAAATTCTAAAAAGTCTTTAATTTCTTTCTTGACCAAGTTATCATTGAGCTTCCATGTGTATGTGAGCTTTCCGTTGTTTTTGTTGTTATTGAAGACCAGCCTTAGTCTGTGGTGATCTGATAGGATGCATGTTATTATTTCAATCTTCTTGTATCTGTTTTGTGGCTGATTAATGGTCAATTTTGGAGAAGGTACCATGAGGTGCTGAGGTGGTGGTTTCTTTTGTAAAACCACCTCACTGTCCATATCAGTATTGAACCAGCTGCTTTCCAGGTGCACATACAGGACAGATTCAGAGACTGATGCAGCAGCATGCTATGGAGTAGCCTTGACTTCTTGTGCTTTGCTGGGTCTCTCTTTGATATAGTATGGCATTAAGAAATTCTTATGGCCATCACAATGTCGTCTCAAACTGGCTAGTGGGAGCTCAGGTTAGCTGAGTTATCTAGGAAAGCCACAGCACTCCAAGAAAGACCAGTATGTGATCTCATTAGCAACAGAGTAGGTGACAACACTAGCCAAGGCCTGGCTTATGAAGCCAGAGAGATCAGAAGGTATCACTGCTTAATTAAGGACTTCTGAACCCCATGTTTCCTTTTCCTCACAATATACAGCATCCTCCTTTGGGCCATAACACAGATCTGATTGCATTGCTACCAATATGCCCTATACCCCCACCCCAGGATTACATAAACCAGGTCTAGTGGTCCACGCCTGTAATCCCAGTCCATGGGAAAATGAGACAGAAGGACTATATGTGTCAGGCCAGCATGGCCTATACAATGAGACCCTGTTCTTTAAAACCTTCATAAAATGCAAGCCGTATTCAATATCAATCAGTCACGTTATATTTATATTATGCACAACTCACAGTACACACTGTAAGCAATGCCTGCATTTAATAATTGAGTTGCAGAGAACAGCAGAGCCATACAGGGAAAATATATGTGTGAAGATAAAGATATATGGGGTCAGGAGAGGTGACTCAGTGTTAAGAGCACACATACTGCTCTTACAGAGGACCTGAATTTGGTTCCCAGCACCCACTTTGATGGCTCAGAGGATCTGATGTCATCTTCTGACCTCTGCCAGGTGGCATGCATATGCACAAATGCCCCTTTCTCAAACACAATACAAATAACTAAATTATTTAAAGTCTTTTTAAAAGATACAATTACAGTCTTGTTTTGAGTAGCTATGTTGCTGAGGTTGATTTCAAACTCTTAAGCTCAGGTGTCCCTCCTGCCTCAGTCAGCAAGTGCTACCATGACAAGTGTTTTAATTAAGGTTCTTAGCTTTGTAGAGGATGTGCCCGTCAGCTTGAGCAAGAATAGAGAATGTTCTGATAAAGGGAGTGCTCCCATAAGGACCTGGGAAGAAACAGAGTTGGGAACTGGAGAGGTCGAAGAACTCTGGGTTCTTTACCTTCTTCTATTGCTTCTCTTAGTTTGTGTTGCATTCTTTCTCTCTTTAACGTTCTGTCTTCTACTCCATTTCCTTAGTCCATGCTGGGAAAGTCCTGTTGTTGACCCTCGTGCCTGCATATATATGGTACAGTTGTGTGGCTAGTTTCTTTTCTTTTTTTTCCTTTCTTCTTTTTCTTTTTTAATGCAGGGTCTTTCAGCATATCCCTGGCTGCCCTGGAACTCACTCTGCAGACCAAGCTGGCCTCAAATTCAGAGATCCACCTGCCTCTACCTTTGCCTCCTAAGAGCTGGGATTAAAGGCGTGCACTGCTTACATCCAGCTCTGTGAATAGATTTTTTTTTAAAATATTATTTATTTAATGTATATGAGTACACTGTAGCTATCTCCAGACACACCAGAAGAGGGCATCAGATCCCATTACAGATGGTTGTGAGCCACCATGTGGTTGCTGGGAATTGGACTCAGGACCTCTGGAAGAGCAGTCAGTGCTCTTAACCACTGAGCAATCTCTCTAGTTAGTTTCTTTTCTTAGACTAACTTATTAGCTGTAGATTCCTGTCAGAGGATTTCCAAACTGTTCAACCTCAAGTCTTCCATGTTTCAATTAAGGTACGCCCTCCCTTCCCCTCTGCTACACGCTGTGGTAGCTAATGCATCAAGTCCGATGACTCCAGCTTCAAAACAGATGCTGAATCCGTTTATTCGCAGTTTTACTACTGATGTCCACATCCATGCACTATGAATGAGACTCTCCATTGGATTCCCTGGCTATAGCTCTAACTCCCCATGATCTGTTCTATAGGGCAAGTAAAGTGAAATTTGCTTATCTTTGAGGCGAGGTCTTATGTAGCCCAGGTAGGCCTTGGACTTGCTGTGTAGCTGAGTCTGGCCTTGAACTCATGATTGCTTTGCCTCCAATCTCAGTTGTTGAGATTACAGCTCTTTACCGCCCCAATAGAGTGATATGTTTTAAGGTGTAACTTTGTGATCAAAATAGAATATCATGTGTCGCGCCCGCCTCGGCCAGTAAGGAAGACGCAACACGGTCGGATTCTTCTCAACAGCCTTTATTGCAGGACCACCTCATTGCTGATACGGGGACCTCGAGCAGCAAAAGCGCTCGCCTTATATACACAGCAGGCTGAGGCTATGCTAATTGTCCTTCAGGGATTGGCGGAGCATGAATCCCTCATTAGCATATTAACGTCCCGGCCAACTGGCGCCAGGTGCAAAACCCGCGCATGCGCAGTACCGTTGTTCACCACAGGTGGGCACCGGGACTGGATGTCGGCGCCATCTTTGTTTTACCGCGCCGCTCCCTACAATCATGGATATTTAGAAAATGTATAAAATCAATGAAGTAAAGGTTCTAGCTGTTATACAAGAAACAACATAGAACTCTGATCCCTGAGAGGACAAAAACCGAGTAAGTTGAGCCTTAGAACAGTCTTGGCCTCACACCTACAGGGACTTTCCAACCTATAATGTAGGAAGTGAAAAACGGCCATCTTGGTGAATTAAGAAAGCAGAGAAGTTTTGAAAGGCAGCAGTGACCTTTTTTCTAAGTGGTACAGCATATTAAATGATTCGTGAATATTAAGCTGACTATGCGGGTGGATTACTTTTGCTCAGATATGCTTTTTCTTATTTTCCCCAATTTTCTCATTACCCATTATGCCCCAAAGTGTGTCATTTGCCAGAACATCCCTTAAACTACTCGTTAAAATGAGCTTTTCTTTCACGTTCTTTTTCCTGGCCCTTCTTTGACCATTTAACCTTTCTAGTGAAGACTCTGAAACAGGTTATCTGTGTGGAACTTATGTTTTTCCAGCAGAAGAGTAGCTCCAAGCAACAATAAATTGTTCATTTTGGAATTGGGAAGATGGTGGCTTAGAAGCCACATTGGAGTCAGAGGCTGACCACAGGGTCTTGAAGGGAACAGGATCTTATCAGAGCAACAACTACATATCTCGTCTCTAAGATCTGCTTGCTTATCCCTCCCAGTGAACTTGTATAATCAGATGAGTAGATGCTACGATCACCACTGCTGTTGCTGACATGCATAGGCCAGCCTACTGGGGACATTTTGCAGGAAATCAACAGAAGCTGTATCATCAGATACCTAGGAAGGGGCCTCCATTGTCTAGTGCCCCAGGACTGCCCCTAAGACCCCAACAGGGAACCCAAGACATCTGGAAAGATGCACAACCTCCAAACGGTGCTCCAACCACCGCACTGCAGCCTGCCTGACTGAGTCACAGCAGTGACAGCTGAGGTGTTCTCCTCTCCCGGAGAGGCTACTGATGGGTTCCACGAGCAAACTTGAGTGTGGTTCTGAGACTGTCCAAGGGCAAAGTGGTAGAAAATCCACAAGGAGCACCATCCAGGGGACAGGGCAATATGAAGGAGCTCCCAACTGCAAGACAAAAGCCCAGGAGTCAAGCCACTCAGAATCAACAGGCTGTATGTTTACCTGGCCCCAGTCGTTCCTTATTTGTATAAACCCAAGGTCAGTGTAGCCAGCCAGCTGGCTTCCAACCGTTCATGGTGTGTGTGTGTGTGTGTGTGTGTGTGTGTGTGCGCGCGCGCGCGCGCGCTTCCCTTCTCCATATCACTTCTTTTTTCTTCTTCTTCTCTCAAAGAACACATGCTGGTCTATTTTACAGGCTGTCTTGACTCCACTGCTGGATGGATGTAACTGTTTCATGTTATCTGAAACAAATCTATAACCCTCTCCTTTGCGTCTTTAACAAAACCATATCCTTCCCCTGTCTTGTTTTTGATGACTGTTTCCCTATTTATGTCCATTACCCTCCTCCACTTCATATCCAGCATCCCAGTACTGACCACTAAATCCCACCGTGCCTTTTTTCTTTCTGCTCGTGTCCACAATAACCTTATACACACAGTGCCACCAGTGTCCCTCTGTCCCTAAAGCAGCTGGAACAAAGCGGCGATTGACTGTGGTCAGCTGCTCCTGCAGACTCACAGTGGCTACTTCAGACAGTACCACCTGTTAGGGGAGAACGGGGACAGGTCCTGGTGCTCTGAACACCGGCTTAACAAGGAAAAGACATCATCTCAAGCCTGATACAACCGGTCACTCATGAACTCCACAAACTCCTCCACTACCCAAGAACATGGTGACTTGAAATAAGAGCAAGCTCTGCCTGCCCAATTTGCCAACAGTCTAACTGAAGATGGGCAAGGTCTGGTGCAAACCCATAAGAAACATGGAAACCAAATTACCAATCCTGCCGGGCAGTGGTGAAACAGGCCTTTAATCACAGCACCCGGGGGCAGAGGTAGTGGGATCCCTGTGAGTTTAAAGCCAGCTTGGTCTACACACAGAGAGATCCAGGACAGCCAGGGCTACACAGAGAAACTGTGTCTCCAAAACAACAAACAACAACAAAAAATCCTAACTAACTATTACCAATCCCATAGTAACCCCCGATAAGAGTGACTTAGAGAAAAGTCTAGACTTATAAACAAATAAATGATTATCAATTAATTTTTTTTTGATGTAACAGCAAGAGGTAGCTTTTATTAACGAGATCCCGGGTCGACTCAGGGATCCCGGGTCGATTCGTATCTCACGCAGGAGACAGAGGAATCGACCATCAATTAATTTTTAGACACAAATTCCTATATAAATTCCAAGAAGACAAAAACAGCTCAGTGAAACAGGCAATTTATTTCAGGACATGAAAATAAAGAAGCAGAAACACTGAAGAGAAATCTGAACTGATGTTGGAAATGAACATTCTAAGAGCAAGTCCAGTGGACAGGCCCAGCCGTGGGATGGGCCACACATAGAGGGCTGAGTAACAGCATGGAAGACAAGGTAAATGATTGGGATCACACAGACAAGGTCAATGACACATTTTTAAAAAAAGAATGAATGAAACATGGAAGTTCTTTAGGACACCATGAAAAAAAATGAAATCTAAAAATCACAGACACAGAAGAAAAATTTCATGCCAAAGGCATAGGAAATGTTTTCAACAAAATCATAAAAGAACATTTCCCAGGCTGGGGAGATGGTTCACTGGATAAAGAATTTACTGCACAAACATGAGGGGCAAAGTTTACATCCCCAGCATCCATATAAAGAAGACCTGAACCCAGTAAATAAAGCGGAGAAGGACCGGGGAAGACACTATCAATTGCTGATCTCCACAGTTACCCCACACACATACAAGCACTCAATGATACACACTGCACACATGTATATGGGGAATAATTCACAAACGGAAGATCTCAACCTGATCAAAGAGGCACCCCAAACACCAAATGGGTAGGAGCAGAGAAGAAACACCCCACGCCATAGTCAACATACTTTTTGTGCAGAACAGAGAAAGTAGTACATATTGAAAGGACCAAGCATCAGGCAGGCATGGTGGAGGGTGGTAGCTGAGAGCTTACCTCTTATCTGCAAGTTTGAGGCAGGGGGAGAGTGAGACTGGGCTTGCTGTGGGCTTTAGGTCCAGTGGACCTAATAGACACCTCAGAACATTCCATCCAAACACCACAGAACATACGTTCATCTCAGAAGCCCATCGAAGTTCTCAAATTAGGTCACACATCGGGAAACAAAGGATTCCTCCCCACCCCCCACTAAAGGAACACTGAAATAATGTTTTGTAAAACACTGAAATAACGTTTTGTATTTGAAGCAGTCACACTAAATCGGGAATAAGACAAGGTTTTTGCCCTCTTCACTTCTATTAAATATAGTATTCAGCGCCTTAGCTACAGTAGTAAAAGAGTGAAGTGAAGACTCGAAATAGGAAGAAAGGAAGTCAAATTATCCCTGTTGTCAGATGATTCCATACAAGAGACCCTAAAGACCCCACTAGAAACCTCTAGAGCTGGTAAAACTTTCAGCAAAGTTACAGGATACAAGATAAATACACGGAGACACTAATGACAAGCATACTGAGAAAGACATCTGAAATAGTCCCATCTATAACAGCATTTAAAAAACAAAATGAACAAACAATCCCAAAACTAACCAAGAAGTGAAGACTTCTACAGTGAAAATTTTAAGCTGCAAAAGAAAAAAATTGAAGTCACTAGAAGATGGTACGACCTTCCATGTTTATGGATTGGTAGAAACAACATTAACAATGGCCACCCTCCCAAAAGCAATCTACCCAATAAATGAAGACCCAACCAAAAGAGCAGTGGTGCTCTTCTCAGAAATAGAAAAAGGCAATAATAGACTTCACCCCAGAAACATAAGAGACTCTGGGTAGCCAAAGTAATCCTGAACAAGAAGAATATTGCTGGAAGTCATCACTATATTCGATTTGAAATTATATTGCAGAACCACACAAATAAAAACAGCATGGCACCATCACAAAACATGTGCAGACCAGTGGACTAGGATAAGGACCAGACATCTAGTCCATGCTACTGCATAGAGCCTCCTGACATTTGACAAATGCCAAACATACACAGAAAAAAATAGGCTCTTCAACAAATGGTGCCAGGGAAACTGGGTATCTACATGTTGAAGAATAAAACCAGATCCCTTTTTCTTACTCTGCACAAAAAATCAGATCAAATGGATCAAGGATTTTAAGACCTGAAACTCCAAAATTGCCAGAGGAAAAATTAGGATGTGCATGTAAGAACTTTTGAACAGGACTCTGATAGTTTGGTACTTAAGAGCAGCAATCTACAATGGGACCCCATGAAATTAAAAAAGATGCATGGGGAAGGAAATCACTAATCAAGTGTAGAGGTAGCAGCCGAATAGGAGAAAAGTTTCCGCCATTTATATATCCAACAGAATATCATAGACAAAGAACTAAAGGCACCTAAATATTAAGAAAACCACCTACCCAGTCATAAAATGGGCTTTGGAACTGAAGAGATGAACAGACTTCTGAAAAAGAAGAATACAAACTTGTGTGTATTCAATATTCCTTACTACCAAAGAAGTGAGAATTAAAACTACTTTGAAATCCTATCTCATCCTATTCAGAATGGCTATTATCAAGAAAACAAGTGAAGGGATAGAGAGATCGCTCAGTAGTTATGAGCACTTGCTATTCTTGCAGAGGACCCTGGTTCAGTCCTAAGCACTCACACAGTAGGGCACAACTGTCTGTAACTCATTCCAGAGGATATGGTGCCCTCTTCTGGATCTGTGGGAACTGCATGCACATGGTGCAGACAAAATACTCATAACAAAAATTAACTCTTTAACAAGGAAACAAATGACAATAAATGTTGGTGAGGATATGGAGAAGCAGGAACCACTGTTTACTCTTAGTGGAAATTTAAACCGATACACCCAGTATAAAATCAAAGTGGAAGTTTCTCGATAAAAAGCTAAATAGAACTACCATTTGACCCAGCATATCACTTCTGGACATATTCCCAAGAGACTTACTATACCATGACAGAGCTATTTATACATCCATATACTGAGTGAAGTAACCTGACCCAGGCCCAGATAATCAGATTTCACATCAGCTTGAGATGCTCCAAATTCCCATTTTTATTTTCCTTTCCTCTGAGTCTCCTTCAAGCTCTGCATAACCCTTCTTCTGAGGCCTGTACTTCAGAATTGGTAGGTACTTTCCTACCGGAGGCTTCCTCTGCTGGGACCTTTGGCAACAATGTTTCCATTACTCTCGGCTCCCTTTCTCTCTTCCCCGCATCTTAGCTGGAACTTAATGCCTAGGAAATGTTTCTAGACTCCCTTAGCAAGGACCTTTTACTATACCATAAAATTTCAGTACACAATCAAATATGCTTTTGCTTGTTAGTAGTACTTAGGACATTTTAAAAGGTTTTGGTTTGCTTGTCTGTCTCCTGCTAGACTTCAAACTTTGTGTGTCAAGAGCAACTCTTTCCTGGTCCACCCATTGGTGTCTGGACCTTATGCCTGCAATATATATTAAGAACTCAAGTGTATCTGCTCAATGAATTGGTTACTATTTCTCTACTTTTAAGCATCCCTCTATTTGCTCGACAAAAAAGTTGCAACCTCCTATCTTAAGAATACATGATTTGCAAACTCCCTATAATTGCCCCCAAGTCTATACCCCCTATGGACCCTTTCCTGTCTATCAGGTGCTCTGGCTAGGGCTCATTTACATTATGCACAGTTTCTCCTCAGCTTTCCATAAAGGAGTTGTCCCAACAAGCAGCTGAAAGAGTCAGATGCAGATATGTGCACCCAACTGAGGAGGAGGGCAACCCTGTAGGAGGACCAGCAGTCTCAATTAACACGGACTCCTGACATCTCTCAGACACTGGATCAACAACCAGGCAACATACACCAGCTGAGATGAGGCCTCCAACACATATCCAGCAGAGGATTCAAGGGCCTGGGTTCAGTCAGAGAAGTTGCACCTAATCCTCAAGAAGAGACTGGAGGCCCCAGAAAATTTAGAGGTCTTGTGGGATGGGTGGGGTGGGGACATCCTCATGGAGACACAGGGGTTGGGGGTAGGAGGTATGAAATGTGGAACAGTCGGGGGTGGACTGGGAGGGAAATAAAATCTGGAGTATAAAAATAATACATAAATAAATAAACTATAAAATTTCAAAAAAAAGAGAAAAGAATGCACGATTTGTTGTTGCCTCTCCACCCTCTGTTCAGTAAATGTGTTGTGCTGTTTAATATCTCAAGGTTTCTAGGATATTGTGCCCTCTGTGTGTGTCTCCTCTCATGCTGTGTTTGGAGAACCCTTGCTCTTACTCTCTGTTTTCTCTCCTTTGCAGTCTGGACATTGCTGCCCTCAACTAATTAACTCAAGCTTCTTAGAAATCCCTTTGGGACAGATACCAATATATTTCTTCTTAGTACATTTTTCCTTTATGTATCTCATAGCAACCATCATATTGTGCCAGGGCTGTTTCTTTGTCTTTCCAAGTTGCCAATTACTTAAGTCTCAGAATCCTTTTGTGGGGGGAGGTACAGGGGGAGTAGGGGAATCACAGGGCACTACCAAGTAGATCAAGCCGGCTTCAAGTTTGCAGCAATCTTGTGTTTGCCCACCTGCTGCTGTCATTACAGTAGAAGCCACCAGAGGCCCAAATGATCTGTTTAGTTTTAATAGGTCCAGGTCTCACCACAGTACTTAGTTAATAGTTGTAAAGGAATAAACATATTAATTATAATCTTTTTCTTGATTAGCCTGACTGTAAGTACATTTTCATAAGTATCTTTGCAACATCCCTGTTAATTAGATACTAATTACTAAAGTAATTACTTGCGTAACTTAGAAAAGTGCTGTATCTAAAGGCTTGTGCTAGTATTTGGTGAAATAAAAGTTTGAACTCGGTAAATTGATACAGAGGCCAGGCAGAGGAGAGAGAGATAGGGAGTAGGAGAGGGAGAGAGAGAAGAAGGGAAGGAGGGGAAGGAGAGAACAAGGGAAGAGAGAGGGGTGGGGGATCATGTGTGCATCAGCTTGCAGTGTTGTATATGTGACTAAGGATAGGTTTATGGGAGGGAGTGGTAGGATTCTGACAGGAAGAGTTGGTTGAGGCTAAATTACAATATCCTAATAAACCTTCGATGGCTAATAGAATTCACTGCAGATTTAAGCTTCGAAATTCTATGACATTTATTGCTGAATCTCTGACTGTGTGTAATAGGAATGCTGGTAAAGGTAAGAGAGACAGTCGGGCAGCTTCGATGGCGGAACTCAGATAATTTACTCAACAGCACTTATTATGGCAAACGAACTAAGTTTGATTTGGAAATAATTTTTTTTATCAAAGCATTCTACAATCAGGTATTTGCATATATCTCGTAGAGAAGAGTAAACCATACTCTTTATGTGTATTCTTTGGTGTGCATTAATACACTGTCTACTGCTATTGTTCTATGATATTTAGACATAAAATGAGATAAGCCGATTTTATTGTAGTGCTAATAAGTGTACTGTTTGCTAACCCCTCCCTCCTCAGGGGTTCCTACTAATTAAGAGTTTTATGTTGGTAAGTGGGTATGAAATCTAGACTAGGGAGTTTGTTTCTAATGGCACAAGGGAAAGAAAGCAGCATCCAGCACTTGGTGCTGAAATGGCACCTGAACAAGTTATCCGCACGTTCTGCACCCCGCTTTTGTTTTGTTAGTTTTGTTGTTTTGTTTTTAATTCACATCAAGTAAACCTCAGCGTGTATTTGGGTCTTTTGTGACATTTGTTTCTTATTTTTTCTTATTTTTTTTCTTCATTTCAGTTAGATTCCTACTAGGAAAGTTCTAAAAACGCCACAAAAATCCTGTTTGCATTCATTATACTGTATTGGGTCTTCACAGTGACATTAACATTTTTCTTTCCTCTTGTTTGGGACTTGGAAACATGGGATATTCAAAACTAAGCAGGGTTTGATAGAGATTAATGAAATCTTTGTGCTATCAATATACTCTCGCCATTTTAATATTATTAACCAGACTATAATCACTGCCTGCTATGTGCTAGTCCTGGGCTAACTGTCTTGGTTGGTACGCACACATGAACACTAAGGTAAGTTGACTGCCTTTACAGATAGGGAAACTGAGGCCAAGATTGGGAGTGAGTGACATTGTCAAAGTCACACAGTTGGTGAGTGACAGACTCTGCATTCAGCGTCTGTTTGTCTGGCTTGAAATTCTACACTCATCCCATGAATGGTTTTCTCTAACTATTGATGTTGTGAATATTTGAGGGGCATATAATTATCCAGAGGCAGCAAGAAACAGAACAGAAGATCAGGACTATTGGACCTCTATTTTCGAATATCACAAATTTTTATTTTAGGCTTCAAAAGTTTGAAATGGAATGACAGACATGTTTGTTAGCATTCTAAATGTGATTTATTTTTAAACGTTTCAAATGAAGGGTTGATAGTCTTGTTTCAAGTTCACGGGTTTTCTGTCCTTAGCTTTAAGACAAAGTTGGCTGCGGCATTGGCGAGATGTCGGATCAAGCATGATGCCCTTTCGATTTACCACATTCTGCCAGAGACAGTTAGGAAACAGGAACAGCGGGCCTCGACTTTGCCTCTGTATGCTTGGATAAATATTGGTAAAGTAAGGTATGCATTTCAGTTCAGTTCTTCATTCATACTTCAAAACCCCGTTCTTTTAAGATAATGTAAAAAACTATTACTTTTCTAAGGGTCGAGGCCACATTTGGGGAAATGATTAAAGTCATAGGTTAAGTTTAGCTCTCACCATCAACTTACTAAATTTCTGATAAAATTATACTAATAGGTTAACATTTTCTGTGTCTAATTATCGTTTAGCTCAGCTAGAAGTGTTTTATCAGATGCATTGTGCACAATGATATTTTTCATTGTCTCAGGAACAAAAGTATTCACGTTAATATGTTCTAATGCATGCTGTCTGTAATTATGTTTATATTTACAGCCTTGAAGAAGTTTACGATGATCTGAGGAAAAAAGGTTTTGATAAGGTCAAGTCGATAGCGTATCTCAATGACAAGGTCTTTGCCGTTGATCAGCATTGCTTCAATGTCTTAATTTTTCCATCTCATTTCAAAAGAGAACTTTTAAACATAGATCTTATAAAAGACTATAAACTCATTTTCCAGGTAAACTACCATTTACTTTCATTGTGACTCTGAATAATCCTGTTTACACAAAGGATCCTTACACTTGAGAATGAAACCAGGTCGGTCACCTGGAATAAAATGAGTCCCTCCACAGCCACCATTTTCATTTGGCTCTGGTCTCCTGGTCCCATGTGTAGTTGTAAGCAATGCCTTCCCAGGCAGTAGAGATGGCGCCCAGGCTTGATTCCCAACACCCACATGGCAGGTCACAACTTCCTATGACTCCAGTTCCAGAGGATCCAGAACCCTCTTCTGACCCCCATTGGCACAAGGCACACATATGGTACACTTCCTTCCATACATGCAGGCTAAATATTCAGTCACATAATCTGAAAATTAAAATATGTATTCTCTTCCTCATATTCATAAGTGGGGAGAGTGTTAGCTGCTATCTTTAAAAGGCTGCAATTTTTTTCCTCCTAAGAGAGGATTCGAGAGGAGCTACAATGAGACTTTTCCTTCCTTCTGTTTCTGGGAGGCCATAGCACCAGTGCTCACAGAGAAGGCAGCGTGCGATACTTTCTCATGCTTTCCCTGACAGAGCACTACAGCTTTGATTTGTAAGAGGTCTATGGTGTGTATCAGTACAGGAAGACAGTGTAAGGTAGACTGAGGCTGTTCTCAGGTTTATCCTTTCCTCGTACCTACTCTTTGGTTTTCTTGAGACAGGATCCTGGAACTCTTTGCTCACTCAGATTAGCCTCAAACTCCTGGCAGTCCTCCAGCCCCAGCCTTCAAAGTGCCGGGATTATAGGTTTTTAACTCTATGGCCAGCTTCCACACCCATAACTTGGATAGAATATCATGTCATTTCTGCCCAGCAGTTTAAAAGGCGGTATAATTGGGAATTAAAAATGGTAGGAGTGGGGCTGGAGGGATGGCTCAGGGGTTAAGAGCACTGACTGCTCTTCCAGAGGTCCTGAGTTCAATTGCCAGCAACCACATGGTGGCTCACAACCATCTGTAATGGGATCCGATGCCCTCTTCTGGTGTGTCTGAAGACAGCTACAATGTACTCATAATAAATAAAATAAATAAATCTTTTAAAAAAAATGGTAGGAGTGGGTGAATGGGATTTCATGAAGTGGGTAAGAATGGAGGCTAAGGGACTGGAGAGACGGTTTGTGGGTAAAGAAAACACTCACATCAGGCTTCTCACCACTGCCTGTAACTCCAGCACCATAGGACCTGATGCCACCTTCTGGCCACTGTAGGCACTGCGTTCATGTGCACAAATCCCCACACAGACACACATGTATACACATGTAACTAAAAAATGTTCACGACACTGAACGGAAGTCAAGCCATAATAATCTACAGGTCACACGTTGAGATTTTAGGATTGGCTTGTTGCTCTACGGAGACGAAAGGTCATTGTAATTGAGGTGAAACAAACTTTTTGTTTTAAACATGTGTGTCTGCTATTCTTGTGACCTTTCACGTAGTTGTATATTAATATTCTTCAGGAAAATGGATCAGGTACCTTTTCAGGCTTCCCACCAAGTGCTGGTTTTCATTTAAAGCAAAAACAAGTCATTTATTTTTCTGCTATGTACTTTGAAACTCTAATTATACTATTCTCTGTAGGACAAATCTCGAAGCCTTGCTGTCCACTCTGTCAAGGCTTTAATAAACATTGACGATGATATCCTAATGGTCAACACGGGCTCATGGTACACAGTTGCCCATATGTCCATCTTAACAAGTGGCAACACCTCGAAAATATTTGTATGTGGAATAGAATCGGAAGAGAAGGATTCTGATGCGAAGAAACTTTTCACAAAAATGGGATGTGAAAGTATGTGCCGACGTCTATTTGACCACTAGCTCTATAAGAACTTAGAAATATTAAAAATGTTTGGATTTACTGTGTTTTGGTAATATAAACCATATAGAAACTATCCTTCTAAAACCCTCACAAATCTGTATCATGCTCTAGGTTGAGTAACTAACACCTTGGTATTTCATAATTGAGTTTGATTTTATCACTGACATAATAACTTATCCTTTAGTAGACAGAAGGTGTTAGCCTAGATGCTTAATTGGCACAGAGAACAGGAGATGGTGGAAGAAATGAAGTCGTTCATGCTCCTGCTTTATTTTTAAGTTGTCATTGGGCCATGAAAAGAAAAGACCACACTTTACTAGAGGTTTAATGAGGCTGAAAAAGTCAACAAAATTGTTGACAGAGTCACAGAGCCCGAAAGACAAAAAGTATATAATTGCAGGCTTGAACAGGGAAGGTCGCCTGGAAATCCAGGGTTTTATTTGGAACACTGATGTGTTCCTAGGCAGCAAGTGACCAGTCCCTGACCCTCAGGCTATCAGAAGCAACTCTGGAACCCAGATTTCTTCCATCTTAATTGCTAATTAAATTAAGGTGACCCGGGATGTATGATCTTAGACAGACCCACACTACCTGCCATAAGCAGGGTCACTTCTCTCTGGCGAAAAAAAGTTCTAGCACTCAGTTAAAAATGGACAAAAGAGGGGTTGGGGATTTAGCTCAGTGGTAGAGCGCTTGCCTAGCAAGTGCAAGGCCCTGGGTTCGGTCCCCAGCTCCGAAAAAAAGAAAAGAAAAAAAAATGGACAAAAGAAGGAAGGATGTGACTCAACAATACTAAACTGCAGAGAAAAAGGGCCATCGTCTTAGCCCCAAGTCTGAGGAACGGTAGCTATGATCAGAGACTAGACAGGAAGGAGGTGTACCAAGGATGTGGATATTGCATCTGCACCCTGTGGACTCTAACCGGACTAATGGTTCTGAGCTTGCATGCTGTGCAGGCTACATAGCGTAAGTCAGTACTGCAGTATCACAGCATACCTGCTGAACAGTGAAGACAGAGCACAGTGATCTGCAGCTAGCATCACTGGCAGAAACTGAAGAGACCAATCGTAAGATATAGGACGTGAACTATAATACAAGCCAAAAGAATATCCTAGACACACAAAACTGCAGTGTGCACAAATAAGAAGGGAGTAGGTGGGGCGAGCCCAGTAAGGGGACATGTGCATAGCATGAATGTCACCCTGGGTTTGATTGTCATTACCAAATGAAAGGGGGGAAAAGAAGAGAGGAAAGGGATCAATAATAATTTCAGGCTGAGAGTGGATGCACCCACACATACATGCACAAGCATCTCACTATGTATGCACGAGGAGGAAATAGATGTTAAGGAAGAGGGCCAAGTGTACCCAAACATACTGAAGATGAAAGCAGAGGGGGAAAGATTGACTTTATAAAAGTATTTGATAATATATTGTCTTAGTTTGAGTTTCATTGCTGTGAAGAGACACCATAACCAAGACAACTCTTATAAAGACAGACATTTAACTGGGGCTGTCTTACAGTTTCAGAGGTCTAGTCCATTACACCCATGGTGGGAAGCATGGTGGTGTGCAGGTAGGCATTGTGCTGGAAAAGGACCCGAGAGTTGGACATCTTGATCCGAAGGAGGCAGGAAGAGACTGTCTTCTGCAGGCGCCCAGGAGGGGACTGGGATTCCACACTGGGTACCACTCGAGCACAGAGACCTCAAAGCCCACCCCCATAGCAATACACTTCCTCTAACAAGGCCATACCTCCTAATAGTGCCACGTCCCGCGCAAGCTCAAGCACATGAGTCTGTGGGGACCAAATGTGTTCAAACCACCACATATATAGAGATCTACAGAATGGAGGCTGTGTACGTGTGGGTAAATAACACGAAGGGCCAGGTAGAGTCTCGGCAAGGCCTTCACATACAGTCCCCCGTTAGGGCCGAGCAACACTGCAGAATGCCAGGAGCTAGATGGTCTCTTTCGTAATCTATGCTAAAAAGAAAACTGATGCTTCGTTTCATGTGCACATCTAGAACCTCATAGAAATGTTATGGGAGAAATACCTCATGACCTGGAGAGACAACTTGGGAGTTCTTCAGTACACGTATAACACATTGGCCATAGAAAATTGATAACTGGACACCAGAAAAAATAATAAAATAAAATGTCAAATTATAGAAGTGTATCAATTAACTTTATCATGTTTAAAAATTCTTATGGGGGGCTGGAGAGATGGCTCAATGGTTAGGAGCACTGACTGCTCTTCCAGAGGTCCTAAGTTCAAATCTCAGCAACCACATGGTGGCTCACAATCCATAATGAAATCTGATGCCCTCTTCTGGTGTGTCTGAAGACAGCTACAGTGTATATAAAGTTTTATACTGTAAATAAACCTTTTAAAATTCTTAAGAATTAACAATAAAAGCCACATACTTTGGGCTGGCAAGATGATGCCTTGGATAGACCTTGCTGTGCAAGTCTGATGATTTGAGTTCAATCCCTGGAACCTTTATAAAGGTGGAAATAGACGTTGTCTTCTGATCTCCACAAGTGCATCATGATATGCATGCACACATGCACATGCACACATGCACACGCACGCGCACACACACACACACACACACACGTACATACATTCAAATAATGATGATGATAATAAGCCCACATACCTCATCAGGGAAAAGCATAGGAGACATAACCACATACTGTACAAAAAAGACTATAACCAGAGCAAAACCTGAAACTCACACTGAAAGCAACAAATCCCAGTGGTGATCAGGGAATCCCAACAATGCAACACACACCTACAGAATGATTAAACAACAATGCACACACACACCTACAGAATGATTAAACAATAATGCACACACACCTACAGAATGATTAAACAACAATGCAAACACACACCTACAGAATGATTAAACAACAATGCACACACACACACAGAATGATTAAACAACAATGCACACACACCTACAGAATGATTAAACAACAATGCGCACACACCCACAGAATGATTAAACAACAATGCAAACACACACCTACAGTATGATTAAACAACAATGCACACACACACCTACAGAATGATTAAACAACAATGCACACACACCTACAGAATGATTAAACAACAATGCACACACACACACACATACAGAATGATTAAACAATGCACACACACCTACAGAATGATTAAACAACAATGCACACACACCTACAGAATGATTAAACAACAATGCACACACACCTACAGAATGATTAAACAACAATGCACACACACCTACAGAATGATTAAATAGAAAAGATCAGCAATACCATGCACTTCTCAGAGCATGAGAAATGCTCCAACTCTGCTCACGGAGCGGTAACTTGGAAAAACTTGGGGGAAACTGGTTATTTATTAAAGTTGCACATAACCTGTAATCACACCCAGAATTTTAAGTCTGTGTTGATCACCTCCCCACCCCCCACAAATAGTGCAAATGTAAGCACCAAAAACTTCACACAATGATATTTGCAGAAGCACTATCCATTTTCTAACAAAATACTGGAGACAAAATAATTTATAAAAAGTGGCTGTTTAGCTCACAGTCATGGGCGTTCACAGCATCAGCATCTGCTGGCTCTGGTGAGGCCTTCCACCCACATGACAGCGTGGCAGACAGCAGGCTTGTGGGACCATAGACTTGTGGGACCTGTGGTGAGACTAGGAAGTCAGAGACAGAGAAAGCAAGTTATGGTGCCTTAAAATAGTCAACTCTCGTGGGGCCTAAGTCACTCAATAAGCCCCTCCTCCTGGGGGTGGTGTCCAAAATCATCTAATTACCTTCCGTGAGCCTTACCTCCTGGAGCCTCCACCTGAGGACCAAGCTTCTAACACATGAACTGGTTGGCCATAGACCACATCCAAACTATAGCATGCTACTTGCCATAGCCTCAAACTAGAGACAGCATTGATACCTGCAACAGGATTTAATATAGAATAAACTTATCATACCTAACAACACAAATGACTCTTACAAATGTAATGTTCATCTTAGAACTAATCTTGAATAGATTTCTAAGGCGAGTAAAGTGTTAGTGAGACTTAGAGGAACAATATTAATAATGGGAACTACCTAAAAAACGAAATGATTATTAAAAAATATTTATTGATACATGCTATGGACATCTATTTGCCTATCTTAGATGCTACGACATTACTTTGTTTTGTAAATTCAGCAGTAAAACTTACATTACAGTATAAGAAGGATAAATGTTTAAAATACATACACACACACACACACACACACACACACACACACACACACCATACCACACACACACATACAGGCACATAATATTAGGCTCCTTAAACTCTTGATTTTCCTGTCTCAACCTACTAAATGCCAGACTTATAGACTGTTTTAGTTTGATTTCTGTTGCTGTAATAAAACACTCTGGCAAAAAGCAACTTGGAAAGGAAAGAATTTATTTTAGCTTATACTTCCAGGTCACAATCCATACTGAGGAAAGTCAGGACAAGAAGTCAAGGTAGGAATCTGAAGGCAGGAACCATAGAGAAGGCTGTTTATTGGTTCATGCTTAGCTAGCTTTCTTATATAACCCAGGTCTGCTTGCCTAGGGATTGTGCTGCCCACAGTGGGCTGGGCCCTCCTTCGTCAATCAAGAAGATGCCCTAAAGACATTCTCAACAGTCCAGTCTGCTTAAGGCAACTATTTTTCAACTGATATTCTCCTTACCAGGTGATTCTAGACTGTGTCAAATCAATAATAAAAACTAACAGTACACACACACCCCTTAGTGAGCAGTCAGGATAAATAAATAATATTTATAAGTAAGCTTTTAATTAATGGGATTTGTGGCTGCAGAGTCAGTGGTTAAAAGCACTTGTTGCTCTTACAGAAGACCAAGGTTTGGTATCTGGTTTCTACATGGTGGGTTGCAAGCATCTGTAACTCCATTTTGAGGGCATCCAACATCATCTAACCTATGTGGGAACTGGGCATGTATGTGGCACACTGCATACATGGAGGCAAAACACCCATGTATGTAAACCTAATTTTATTTTACTTTTTAAATAAAGAGGTTGAGGCAGAAGAGATGACTCTGGGCTAAGAACATGTACTTCTCTTGCAAAGGACCTGAGTGGTTCTGATCACCCAAGTTGGGCTACTTACAGCAGCCTATAATTTCAGTTTCGGGAGATCCGATACCTTCTGGCCTCTGTGAGTAGCCACACACATGACATACCCACACACATACACAGAGCTAGAAATAAATCTTAAAAAAGGAAGTAAGTCGGGCTGGAGAAGATGGCTCTGCAGTTAAGAGCTCTGATCGCTCTTCCTGAGGTCCTGAGTTCAATTCCCAGCAACCACAGGGTGGCTCACAACCATCTGTAATGGGATTCGATGCCCTCTTCTGGTGTGTCTGAGACAGCGACAGTGTACTTATGTATAATACATAAATAAATCTTTTTAAGAAAGGAAGTAGATTACTTGATTAACTAGGATGTTAACAGAGAAGAGCAGCTTCCTTTTCTAACTGCTTTGCATTTAGTGTTGTGGGATTTTAGTTTTGAGGATTTGGAAACAAAGAGCAAAGAGCTACGATTACATGCTGCATCCAGAATTCAGATTTTGGAATATTTAACATGACTTTGTTTGTTTTGCTTTTTTTCTTCTCAGATATTGAAATACTTCATGAAACATTTCTTAGCATTGAACCCAAAGATCAGCGGTTACAGAATGTTAAGGTCATTCTGTTGCTACCTCGCTGTTCAAGCCTAGGTGTTAGTAATCCAGTGGAATTTATTTTGAATGAACACGAAGGTACTTGTTTTGATTTCTAAATTAATGAAATTTACTGATTAATTACTCATGAAATTAATCATGAAATTCCTTGATTTCAAAATTTAAATAATGACATTCATTGATTAATAACTCATGAGTTTCAGCATTGGAGAATAAATCTTATTCTTTTTTTTCTGTATTACTCTTTGAATTGCTTGTATTCATTGTATAAGTGACTTATCTTTGAATGATTATTTCATAGAAACTTGGAGAAAACCAATATTAATTGTTTCCATATCCCTTTGAAAAATAGCAATAACCTAAACAAAATTACCATTATGTTCGAATTATGTCAATATTTTAACATTGTCAACTGCATTAGTAGGAATCATCTATGAAAGTTCATATTATTAGACAATTGATCATAATTTATGAAAAGTCCCTATAGTGTTATATTTTAAAAGTATATTCTTACTTTTCAAAATTTAGATACAAGTTTACTTCAAGATCTTTCTCAGGGTGGTCTACCAAAAGATAAACTTCAGATTTTTGCTCAGCAACAATTTGAACAGCTAACACATGCAATGAAATGTAAGTTTATCATTAGTGCTAGTTTATTAAAATACAATGTTAATCTTTGAATCAGGAATACACACTTCATTTACCTGCTAGAATATAAGGCAACAATATGTGAACTATAAGCAAAATTTCAATCTTAGTGCCTTCAAATAAAATGTCCATTTCACTCAACTCAGTACATTTTGAAATATCTCTTTATAGACATTAAACTCTACTGTTTAATATCATAAACTTGGTTATTTAGCATAATTTAATAATGAAGGAAAATAATCATGTGCTGCTATAACTTTCCAACTGTTCGTTTGTTTGTAGTCTTGCTGGGTAACCCAGGCAGGGCCTGAGCTTATGTTGCTCCAGCCTCAGTCTTCCAAGGGCTAGGATGATGGGTGCGTGCCATGGTACCCTGCTCAGTATTATACAGCCTCCTTCCCTGCTGTGAACTCTGACTTCTCTCTTGTTGTACTTCTTCTCTTGTCATTTGTCATCCCTGACAACTCCCCCACAGTTCATTAAACAGTATATATCTATATCTATATATCTATACCTATATCTATATCATCTATATCTATATCTTTCTATTTATCTTATTTTGAGACAGATTTTCATACCCTGAACAAGCCTAGAGCTCTCTTTCATACTTACTGAGTTGTGGGATTAAAGAGTTCACATCGCCAAGCCTCTGGTCTGTCCTCCACTCCCACTCTGGCTCTCTGGAACAAGAATTAATAAGAATCCCCTATATTATAACTTCTCCAAGTTAATAGATAGAAAACAGATGTTGTGGAGCTCCTCCCACCATGCCTGCCCCTCTCCATACAGTCATTCCAGCTAATGTCATATCAGTAGACCTCCAGGAACGTTGTAATCTAATATACACTGGGGACTAGCCACCTCCATAAGTGTCACTATGCTCACACAAGCACTGTACACTAGGATAACCTGACGACCTTAGTTTGTCCACCTATTTCTACCTCTGTCCTCTACAGTCTCAGCAGGTGTCATGAGATTGTTAAATAAGTTTAAAACAAAGTGAAAAACCATAGTCCATCTAGTGGTCTAAAAATCCCAGTTCAGAAGGTGCTCTAAACTGCCAAACCACCTCTCCATCCCCAAGACTGCATTTTCTAACTTCATCTCCTACACCTCTGTAGTGGTTTGACTATGCTTGGCCTGGAAAGTGACACTATTAGGAGGCATAGACTTGTTGGAGTAGGTGTGACCTTGGTGGTGGAAGTGTGTCACTGTGGGGGTGACCTTTGAGACCCTCCTCCTAGATTCCTGGCTGCCTTCAGATCCAGATGTAGAACTCTGTTCCTTCTCCAGCGCTAGACCTGCCTGGAGGCTGCTATGATAGTAGACTGAACCTCAGAACCTATAAGCCAGCCCCGATTAAATGTTGTCCTTAATTAGAGTCGCCATGGCCATGGTGTCTCTTCACAGCAATAGAAACCCAAACTAAGACAGAAGTTGGTACCGGGGACTGAGGTATTGCTGTGATAGGCCTGACCATGCTTTTGTTTGGAATGTGGATTTGGGGACTTTGGAAAGGAGTGGAATGCTTTAAGTGGGACTTACTGTGCCATCCTAGTAGGAATATGGGAGACATTAGTGCCGAGGATGATTTGAAATGTGGGGTTCCCTGGCTCAAGAGTTCCCAAAGGAGAAGAATGTTAGCATGTAGCCTAGAGACTGTTCTTGTGATATGTGGTAAAGAGCGGGACTGCTTTTTTGCCCTTGTCTGAAAAATCTGATTGAGGCTAAAGTGAAAAGATTCAGATTAATTGCGTTGACAAAGGAATTCTTTTAAAAACCTACTTTAGATTTTATCCTGGGCTCAGTTTTATGAGGACTGTCTCGATCAAGCTTAGCAAGCTAAAAAAGAAAAACATACAAAATGTATATTTCAAGTAATAAAAGGGCACCGGGAAGTAGAATGGGGCTAAATCCTGTATTCTAGGAAACAAACAGATTAAGGGGTGGTGACTTTGGGGCAGGATCCCACCCAGCTAAGCTGATTGTTTACTTGGTTGTTGTTTTCATTTGGACTCAATCTGGAATGAACTACAATCCAGAAATGGAAGACACAGGATTTTGATCTGGATCTTGGGGAATAGTGACCATGAAAAGCTTAGACCCAGGCCTGGTGGTACACACCTTTCATCCTAGCATTCAGGAGACAGAACCATACAGATCTCTTGAGTTCTAGGTCAGTCTACAAAGGGAGTTCCATCACAGCCAAACTTAGGTGGTGAAAGAGGAAACAGAAAGCTGGTGATGATGTCCTAGGACAGGGGAGCCATGTTCCAGCTCCAGCAAACTGTAGAACTTTGGCAGCTTCAGCCACATGGCTCTGGCCTTAGAGTTAAGAAGGGACTACTGGGACAATTGACGCTGGTTAGCTGGAACTAAGAAATTAGTTTCGATGAAGAAGAGACAAGCATCACGGAGGTGAAATCTTCTGGGACATGTTTTCTGAGAGCACAAAGAAGCTGTGTTCTAGAGAGGCCAGTGTTGTACCTCATGCTTCAGCTGGACTTGGTAATGTCACCAAGAATCACCCAGGTGTTACTGGCTTTGATGGCCTAGTACTGAAGGCATCATGTAAAGAAGTTGAGGCTTGGCACCATGAAGAAAGCCTAAGAGAGGGTATTGGTAAAGTTTAGTTGCAGTGGAAGACACTGACAAATTGAGATGCCAGTACCATGGGATGACCACCAAGAATAGCAGCAGCAGTGGAGTGGAGTCAGCCAGAGCCCAAAGTTCTTCAGTGAGCTGAAGAAGCAACCTAAACCCTTTGGAGGAGCCCAGAAGATCATGTGTGGATCCCAGACACTGGAACAAGAACACTGTTAAGTGCACTGATGCTCTTCCAGTGGTCCTGAGTTCAATTCCCAGCAACCACATGGTGGTTCACAACCATCTGTAATGGGATCTGATACCTCTTCTGGTGTGTCTGAAGACAGCTACAACATATATTTATATATTTATATATAATTATAATTATAAAATAAATCTTAAAAAAAAGAAGCTGTGAAGTTGAAGTTAATTTGGAGACCCCAAGATATTAAAGATGCCAGAGCTGTGGGATCCCTGATTAGGAAAGCTGCTAATAGGGAAGAAAGAAAGAACTGTGCTTCAGTCATCAAAGCAAAAGGGAGTTGGGGATCTGATGGGTGCCTTAGCATCAGACATGGAGGTGAAGAGTTTGGAGTTTCCCCAGCTTGTTTTTGATATTGCTTTTGTCCGGGATTTCCACATGTCGTTTTGGAATGGTAATGTATATCCTGTGATGTTTGAGGTATATGATTTTTTTTGATGTTTATTTTATAGGGAATTACAAGTTAAGTGATTCAATGAATCTCAGAAGACTTTGAACTTTGGACTTTTAAACATTGTTGAGATTGTGATAGACCATGGGAACTTTGAAGTTGGACTAAATGTGTTTTGCATTCTGCTATGGCTAGGTATGGCCCCCATAGATTCATGCGTTTGAACAAGCCTATGGGGGTCAGGGAGTGGAATGTTTTGATTTAAATATGCTTTGCCCAGGGAGTGGCACTATCAGGAGGTGTGGCCTTGTAGGAATAGGTGTGACTTTGTTGGTGGAAGTGTGTCACTGTGAAGGTGGCCTTTAGACCTTCTCTCTTCCTGGAAGTCAGTCTTCTGTTTGCCTTTGGAACAAGATGTAGACCTCTCAGCTCCTTCTCCAGCACCATTTCTGCCTGGATGCTGCCGTGCTTGCTGCCATGATGATAATGGACTGAACCTCTGAAACTGTAAGCCAGTCCCAATTAAATGTCATCCTTTATCAGAGTTGCCTTGGTTATGGTGTCTCTTTAAAGCAATAGAACAAGAACTAAACAAGAGCTCTTCTCACTTCCTGTAACCTGATCAGATGGGCCCTGACAGTCTTTGAAAAGCCAGTGTCAGTTCCCTGCTATGGCTTTTATACTGGGTTGTTCCTTTTCTTAGGGAGCTCAGGGTGAGCCCCTGTTCTCCTTCTCTGTGCACAGTCTTGTAGATCAGCAGTGCTTCTAGGACTATACTGTTTAAAGCAGTAGCTTCTCCTCTGAAGCTGTTACCCACCCCACTGCATTGTATCAACCTAAATTGTTTTCCTAATCATGTTTTTCTTTTGTTAATCCTCTGTAAGGATTAACCACCACCACCACCACCACCACAACAACAACAACAACAACAACAAAACCCAAAAAAGTTCCACAGGGGCAGGATTTGTGTTTTTGTTTCTCACTGAGGACCACAAAGCCTCAGAAAGTGCTTGTTGCACGGTAGGTGCTTAGCATGAGTAAATGAGTGAGCCACGGGTCCTGACAGTTCCCTGCTTCATGGATGGGAGACCTGAGTCTTTCAAGTAATCTTTCCAGGTTCACAAAGCAGCAAGACAGAATTATAATTCCCATTAATATCTGTCTATTTCTAGAGTCTTGTTAAAAATGTTATGTATATGAGTGCACTGTCAGACAAAGAGGGCAACAGACCCATTACAGATGGTTGTGAGCCACCATGTGGTTGCTGGGAATTGAACTCAGGACCTCTGGAAGAGTAGTCAGTGCTCATAACCACTGAGCCATCTCTCCAGCTCCCATTCTAGAGTCTTTTTTTAACTAATCTGGTGATATAACTTACAGGGATGTCTGCTCATGATAATGTGCAGTATTTATTTCTTCATGTATGGAACTAGATTGATTACAATGATTGAATTCTCATTTTTCTTTTGTTACAGTCTAGCTGGGTTTACTTTACTTACTGGTCATTGCTTACATTACTAATACGAGCTCCTTTTTAAAGGAGAGCCATTCAAGAGGTGTCATAGCAGGTAAGGACCCCTGTCTCTGAGCCTGAAGAATTGAGTTTGGTGCCTGGGACTCCCATGGCTGAAGGAGAGGATCCGTTTCCACAAGTTGTCCTCTGACTTCCATGCGTGTGCCACGTCACACACACAAACACATGCAAGTTTTAAAGAATAAAATAAAGGGGAGATACTCGAGCATCCATAGAAATCATTTCCGTGAACATTTGGTGGCATGCATTGGTGACAAATCTGTGTCTGGCAGTGGGCCACCCTACTGACTTTATCTTCTGTCCATACAGTCGCTAAAGCTCAAGCGATTGTTTACTGTACATGTTCTGTTTCTGAAGAGGAAAATGAAGATGTGGTTAAGAAAGCACTGGAATTTCAAAGCCCAGCACTTAAATTACAACCTTACAGGTAAGGAAAGGACACTAAACCACCATCAGGCAAAGACTTGAAAATGACAGTATGATGTTTGGAGTTACATAAATACATTGTAGTTTTTGTTATTTAATATGACTAACAGTCTAAAATCTTGCAGCTTTAAACTGGATTCTCCACAGCTTGTGAATGAACACTTGAACACTTTAACAGCTTTATGTGTAGTGTGTAGTGTGTGTGTGTGTGTGTGTGTGTGTGTGTGTGTGTGTGTGTATGTGGTCCTCAGGGATTGAACACAGAGCACCAATTTTGGTGGACAGCACATTTACCCACCAAGGCATAGCCCTAGTCTGTGAACATAGTATTGTACGTAAATTTGTTTTGGTTATTGTTAAAGCTAAAGGCATTTGACTTTGGCTTGGTTGATTCCTGAATAAACTAGGTCCAAATTTCATCTTTCTTAGATACATATATTACCCCACAGAGGAAAATTATACAAAATATTTTTAGAAAGTAGACAGAAAACTGGATGTGTGTTATCTTAAGTACTTTCAGTATTTTGTACCCACTGGGAAATCAGTAAAAAAAAAATGACATGGGTATCTACAGCAGCTTCAAGACAAAATGTACAGTAGTAGAGTTGGGAAAGAAAGAGCATTAATACTACAGTCTGAGCTGGGCGTGATGGCTCATGGCTTAGCCTTCAGTCCTTGGAAGGCTGAGGAAAGATGGTTATCTCAAGTCTGATGCCAGCCTGGGCTACATAGAGAGGCCTATCTCAAAAAGCCAGTGCTAAGGTCTGGGGATAGCTCAGTTGTAGAATGCTTGCCTAGTATACTTGAAGTTCTTAATTTAATCTCCAGTGCTGCCCAAACAAACAAGCAAATGCTAAACAATACAAAACAAATACAGCATGCACTGTGGACATCAAGGATTCACTCCAAGAGTACGTTTTTCAAGACTGATTAGTTCTTCAAGGCTGTGAATTAGACATCTATTTTCACGATGTTATTTCTCCTTCAGAATCTTAATGTGTATAAGGGCTGCTCTGTCTTCCCAACCTGATACTTTCCTGTTTTTCATTTCATAAGCTGACAAGTTTATCACTTAACACTTCCTCTCTTGCTGACTTTCCATTCTTACTTAGCTTCTGTTGATAGCTGTCCTTGTTAGAGTTTCTTTTCTTTCGAGGAAACATCATGTACAAGTACAAGTAGGGGAGGAAAAGACTTATCTGACTTAACTTCCACATCATTAAACTTTCAGGTAACCAGACCATTATTGAAGGAAGTTAGGGCAAGAACCGAAACAGGGCAGGAACCGGGAAGCAGGAGCTGATGCAGAGGCCGTGGGCTGGTGCTGCTTACTGACTTGCTCATCATGGCTTGTTTAGCCTGCTTTCCTATAGACCCCAGGGCTTACGGAACTCAGGGATAGCACCACTCACAAAGCTGAACTCTTCTTCTTCACTGGCTAAGAAAATGTCCTGTAGTTGAATCTTACCGAGGCATTTTCTCAATTAAGTTCCCTCTTTTCAGATGACTCTAGTTTGAGTCAAGTTGACAAAAATAGCCAGTACAATTGATCCCTTGTCAACTTGACATACAAATATATCACTGTTAATTCATAACCTTTCCATTCTTGTCATCTGAATCACACATGAATACCAACACTATAATATAAACAATAAAATTTAAAAAGTTCCACAGTCATTAAAAATTTAAACACTTAAAAAGTCAGTCTCTTTAAAATATTCAGAATCTTTAAAATATTCAGTCTCTTTTAAAGTCTTTGTAAAACGCCAAAATCTCTATAAAAGTTAGTCTTTCAACTGTGAGCTCCAGTAAAATCAAAATTAACTTAAATATTTTCTCACTTCAAGAAGGAAGAACCAGGGCACAGTCACAATCTGAACAAAGCAAAACCAAGCTCCAACAGTGTAAATAACTAGTGTTCAACATTTTGGGACTCACATCTTCTGGGCTCCTCCAAGAGGCTTGGGTCATTTCTCCAGCTCCCCCCTCTGCTGTACACAAGACAAGCTTCTAAACTCAGCCAGGCTCCATTCCGCCACCGCTGCCGCTTTCTTGGCCATTGTCCCATAGTACTGGTATCACCAAAATGCTGGGGTCTTCTGCTGCAACTGAGCTGAACTTTTCATGAACAGCCTCGCCCAGGCTCTCTTCCTGGTGCCAAGACTCAGCCGTTCTCCATAACCCCTTCACATCTTCAAAACCAGAACCAATGAGTAACTATCAAGTTTAGCTGCCAGCAGTAGGCTGCCCTGAATCACAGCTTCTGTGTACTGACTCTCAGGAAACACTTCCCAGAAGATGTCACCTCAGATAATGCTGGTCTCTTCTTAATCACCACTGTTCTCTCAGCTCCAGCTGACCAACACCCATTGTCTCAGTAAAGCAAAAGTTTCACTTTAGTGGTTCCAGTCTTTTGTTGATCACAGTTGATTCTTCAGCCTAAAAAACCAAAGCTACATAATATTAATTCAAAAAGGTAAATATGCAAGGGCCTTGAGGTCTTCGTTGCCTGCATTTCTCTCAATACTCTTTTCTCCTAGGTTTCCACAGAGCAGTTCATCAAAGCTTTGAATACTCAATGGATTTTCCAGCTAAAACTTTCAAAATCCCTCCACAACCCTCCCCCCAAAACATGGTCAGGTCTGACACAGCAATACCACATTATTTTGTGACAATTTCTGTCCTATTTAGGGTTCCTACTGCTGTGCTGAAACATATCTGAAAGCAACCTGTGGAGGAAGTGATTTATTTGACTTCCACATCATAGTCCAGCACTGAAGGAAGTTAGGGCAGGAACTCACACAGGGGCAGCAGCTGATGAGAGGCCATGGAGGGTGCCGCTTACTGACTTGTTCTTCTCATGCACTGCTCATCCTGCCTTCTTATAGATTCCAGGACCATCAGCCTAGGGATCGTACTACCCACAATGGCCTAGACCCTCCCCTCATCAATCACTAATTAAGAAAATGTCCTACAACTGGATATTATAGAGGCATTTTCTCAACTGAGGGTCCCTCCTTTTAGATGACTCTAGCTTGTGCCAAGTTTACATAAAACTAGCCAGCATAATAATAGTTGACAGTCAACCACATATCCTGAGAATACTGAGTATCATAGTAGCTAAATTAAATTACCATCTACTGACAGAGCTCACCAGGGACATCACCAAATCAGTGATTGCCCATGTACGGTTCTTGGTTCACTAGGGTTAAGATTTTTTGAGAATATAATACAGCAAAAGTGAAGTGATATATGCTGTCTATTCATGTAAGCCACGATCAATTTATAATATAATAAAAAAGATACAATTTGTATTTGAAAACAGTAATTCACATTCTAGATTGGTTTGAAATTTAAGCTCCATCTGAAAAGCATATTCAAGGAGCTATTAACTACTTGTGGACACAGTCAGAAGTCTCTATGCACTGCCTGGGGAGATAGACTATATGTCCTGTAGTCGCCATTAATTTTTAAAATTATATTTATTTACTTATTCTGTGTGTGTGTGTGTGTGTGTGTGTGTGTGTGTGTGTGTGTGTGTGTGTGTGTGTGTGGTATATGTGTGCCACAGTGTGCATGTGGAGGTCAGCAGTCAACTTGTTGGAGATGGTTCTCTGCTCTCATAATGTGTGTCCTGGGTACCAGGTCATTAGGCTTGGTGGCAGGCACCCTAACCACTGAGCCATCTCACTAGCCTAGGGATCATTGAGTGCTCCAGTGTGCTTGCCCGCCTATTGTTCATGTTCCCTTTTACTGACCCCAAACTACTTAGTTCATTTAGATCTTGAGATGCCATGATACAGGCCTATGCAAGTGCTTTACTCCAGCACCCTTGTAAAGGGGTTTGCGTGGCTGCATGTGCCCATAGTCCCAACGTAGTCATGGTGGTCAGGGGGACAGGTTGGAGACAGGAAGGTCTTATGATCTTGTCAGCCAGTCTAGCCAACCAATGAACTCCAGGTTTAGTTAGAGACCGTACCTCAGGAAAGGAATGGGGAGGGCAATAGAGGCCAATGCCAATCTGTGGCCCCCATAAATGCAATGTTTGGACATCTCCTCCATACATGCACTAACAGGCATGCGCACGTGCATGAACACACACACACACACACACACACACACACACACACACACACACACACACACACACACACACACACACACACACCAATCAAATAAAAAGTGTTTTAAGAAGTCCTACCTGAAGCTGGGATTGGTGGTTCCTGCCTGCAATCCCAGCACTGAGGACTTTACCCAAGCTCTGCTGTGGTATGAGAGAAGTCAGCCACATTCCTGACGTGGCCCTACATTTACCTCCCTAGAGAGGGATATTTGTACTAAACAAGATAGGCGATCTGTAAGTGACAAAGGGCACTGTGAGTGGAGAGGAGGCAAATGTGGGAGTAATAGAGTTCCTGTCAATACCTCAGTGGGTCTTTGTTGGGACTGAGCCTACTTAATAAATGGGCAGTACTCGGCTCAGAGAAAATACCCAATATCTTTAAATGACCACGGTACTTACTCTGTACATTGCATGGTCGTGTACTCAGCTGTTTCTCATTAGGATAATTAATATTTTGTTATATATTAAGAGCATAAGCATTTTCATATAAATTAAAAATATTTCACGTTATTGCTTATTATTTCTTTTCTTTTATTGGATATTTTCTTTATTTAGGTTTCAAATATTATCCCCTATCCCAGTTTCCCCTCCAGGAACCCCTCATCCCGTCCTCCCTACTACCTCCATGAGGGTGCTCCCTCACCCACCCAGCCACTCCCTCCCACCTCCCTGCCCTGGCATTCTCCTAGACCGGGGCACTGAGCCTTCACAGGACCAAGGACCTCTCCTGCCATCGACGCCCCACAAGGCCATCCTCTGCTACAAATGTGGCTGGAGCCATGGGTCGCTCCATGTGTATTCTTTGGTTGGTGTTTAGTCCCTGGGAGCTCTTGGGGGTTCTGGTTGGTTGATAGTGTTGCTCTTTATATGGGGTTGAAAACCCCTTCAGTTACCTCAGTCCTTTCTTTAACTCCTTAATTGGGGACCCCGTTCTCAGTCCAATGGTTGGCTGCAAGCATCTGCCTCTGTATTTGTCAGGCTCTGGCAGAGCCTCTCAGGATACAGCTATATCAGGCTCCTGTCAGCATGCACCTCTTGGCATCCCCAATAGTGACAGCGTTTGGTGACTGCGTGTGGAATGCATCCCTAAGTGTGACAGTCTCTGGATGGCCTTTCCTTCAGTCTCTGCTCCATACTTTGTCTCTGTATTTCCTCATGTGAGTGTTTTGTTCGTACTTCTAAGAAGGACTGAAGCATCCGCACTTTGGTGGTCCTTCTTGAGCTTCATGTGGTCTGTGGATTGTATCTTGAGTAATTCGAGCTTTTGGGCTAATATCCACTTATCAGTGAGTGCATACCATGTTTTTTTGTTTGTTTGTTTGTTGTTGTTGTTTCGGTGATTGGGTTACCTCACTCAAGAGGATATTTTCTAGCTCCGTCCATTTGCCTATGAATTTCGTGAAGTCATTGTTTTTAATAACTGAGTAGTACTCCATTGTGTCAATGTACCACATTTTTTATATCCATTCCTTTGTTGAAGGACACCTGGGTCCCTTCCAGCTTCTGTCTATTATAAATAAGGATACTATGAACATAGTAGAGCATGTGTCTTTGTTGTATGTTGGAACTTTTTTTGGTATATGCCCAGGAGTGGTATAGCTCTGTGTGTGTGTGTGTGTGTGTGTGTGTGTGTGTGTGTGTGTGTATGTATATATATATATATTACTATATTACTATGTCCAATTTTCTGAGGAATTGCCAGACTGATTTCCAGAGTGGTTGTACCAGCTTACAATCACACTAACAATGGAGGAGTGTTCCTCTTTCTCCACATCCTCGCCAGCATCTGCTGTCACCTGAGTTTTTGATCTTAGCCATTCTGACTGGTGTGAGGTGGAATCTCAGGGTTGTTTTGATTTGCATTACTCTGATTGTGTCTCTGTGCACTGGGGGCTACCCATGGAGATCTCTTGCCCAGCTAGGTGCTCTAGTTTGGGTGAGGGTGGGAGAACTCAGACAGGGAGGGGGGCACTGCTTCCACTGCCTCCTGTTGCTGGTCCTTTTTTCTGCCACTGCTGCTTGCTGGTTGCCCAGGCTGAGCCAGCAGGAGACTGACTAGCCAGTGAGGGGTTCAGGGAAGCTTCTGGCATTGATTTAGGGAGAGCAAATCTCTTCCCCAAGCGGCTGCAGTGTTACAGCTCTTATGACAGAAGCCCTCAGGTGATGGAATAATTCCTGCACACATTTAATCCTTTTGAACAGGTTTTGGATGGGTCAGTGTCTGACAGCAGGTACTTTCTATTGGTTTGACCTGAGAGCTTGGGAAGACCTCATTACGTATTTGGGGCGTGGTCCTGCTTCTCAGTCTGATCTGTCTTGAACCTACATGTATGGTTACATCCTCACCTGTGGAGGAGGGGCTTGGGGCGTTGCCCTATGTGACTGATCTGTCTCAAACCTTTCTACAGGGTCTGTCGAGAGCTACAGCTACATGAGAAGGTCCTGATATCCTGGGAGACTGGGAATGTGCCTTCTGTCCCTTTTAGGATCCTGGGGATTCGACCTATCTTGACCAGGAATCAGGGTACCTTTCACAGCCCGCTGCCTGATGACTAAGGATGTCAAACATTTCTTTAGGTGCTTCTTGGCCACTTGATATTCCTTGGTTGAGAATTCTTTATTTAGCTCTGTACCCCATTTTTTAATAGGGTTATTTGGTTCTCTGGAGTCTAACTTCTTGAGTTCTTTGTATATATTGAATATTAGCCCTCTATCAGATGCAGGGTTGGTAAAGATCTTTCCTTAATCTGTTGGTTGCCGTTTTGTTCTAGTGATAGTGTCCTTTGCCTTACAGAAGCTTTGCAATTTTATGAGGTCCCATTTGTCAATTGCTGATTTTAGAGCATAAGCCATTGGTGTTCTGTTCAGGAAAATTTCCCCAGTGCCCATGTGTTAGAGGCTCTTCCCCACTTCTTCTATTAGTTTGAGTGTATCTGGTTTTATGTGGAGGTCCTTGATCCACTTTGACTTGAGCTTTGTACAAGGGGATAAGAATGGATCAATTTACATTCTTCTACATGTGACTGCCAGTAGAACCAGCACCATTTGTTGAAAATGCTGTCTTTTTTCCACTGGATAGTTTTAGCTCCTTTGTCAAAGATCAAGTGACTATAGGTGTGTGGATTCATTTCGGGGTCTTCAATTCTATTCCATTGATCTGCCTGCCTGTCTCTGTACCAATACCATACAGCTTTTATCACTATTGCTTTGTAATACTGCTTGAGTTCAGGGATAGTGATTCCCCCTGAAGTCCTTTTATTGTTGAGGATAGTTTTAGCTATCCTGGGTTTTTTGTTATTCCAAATTGCACTTTCTAAGTCTCTGAAGAATTGAGTTGGAATTTTGATGGGGATTACATTGTATCTGTAGATTGCTCTCCGCAAGATGGCCATGTTTACTATATTAATTAAGTTTCTTTTTGGAGGCACTCAGAGCTGAGTTTTCCTCTTAGCACTGCTTTCATTGTGTCCCATAAGTGTTGGTATGTTGTGCCTTCATTTTCATTAAATTCTAAGAAGTCTTCAATTTCTTTCTTTATTTCTTCTTTGACCAAGTTATCATTGAGTAGAGCATTGTTCAGCTTCCATGTGTTTGTGGGCTTTCTGTTGTTTTTGTTGGTATTGAAGACCAGCCTTAGTCTGTGGTGATCTGATAGGATGCAAGGGATGATTTCAATCTTCTTCTATCTGCTGTTTTGTGACCAATTACATGGTCAATTTTGGAGAAGGTACTATGAGGTGCTGAGAAGAAAGTATTTTGTTTTAGGATAAAATGTTCTATAAATATGTTATATCCATTTGGTTCATAACTTCTGTTAGTTTCACTGTGTCTCTGTTTAGTTTCTGTTTCCATGATCTTTCCATTGTTGAAGTCTCTCACTATTATTGTGTGAGGTGCTATGTGTGCTTTGAGCTTTAGTAAAGTTATTAAGAATGTGGGTGACCTTGCATTTAGAGCATAGATGTTCAGAATTGAAAGTATATCTTGGTAGATTTTTCATTTGACAAGTATAATGTGTCCTTCCTTGTCTTTTTTGATAACTGTACTGGCTGGGTTTTGTGTGTCAACTTGACACAGGCTGGAGTTACCACAGAGAAAGGAGCCCCAGTTGAGGAAACGCCTCCATGAGACCCAGCTGTAAGGCATTTTCTCAACTAGTGATTAAGGTGGGAGCACCTAGCCCATTGTGGGTGGTGCTATCCCTGGGCTGGAAGTCTAGGGTTCTATAAGACAGCAAGCTGAGCAAGCCAGGGGAAGCAAGCCAGTAAGTGACATCTCTCCATGACCTCTGCACCAGCTCCTGCTTCTTGCCCTGCTTGAGTTCCAGTCCTGACTTCCTTTGGTGATGAACAGCAATGTGGAAGTATAAGCTGAATAAACCCCTTCCTCCCCAACTTGATTCTTGGTCATAATATTTGTGCAGGAATAGAAACCCTGACTAAGAGAAAATGGTACCAGGAGCAGGGTATTCCTGTGACAACCTGACCATGTCTTGGGGAGGACTGTGGAAGGACTTGGGAACTTTGAGCTAGAAGAGCTATTGGGATGTTAAGAGCTCTGTGGAATATTCTATAGGTACTTGGAAGATAATGTTGAGAACAGTGCAGAAGATGGAGGCCTGGCTTATGAAATTTTAGAGGGAAGATTAAAGATTATTTTCAGGGATGTTGCTGTTTTGATTGTGACGATTCTGTGGTTTTGGTTAGCTGGGGCTGAAGAATCAGCTGTGATTAACAAGATCCCAGAACTACTAAAGCGAAACCTTTGCATTACTGGGACGATTGATGCTGGTCAGCTGGAGCTAAGAGATTAGTGGCGATAAAGAAGAGACCAGCATCATTGAGGTGAAATCTGGGAAGTGTTTTCTGAGAGCACAAAGAAGCTGTGTTCCACAAAAAAAACAAGTTTGTACCTTATTCTGTGGCTGGACTTGTTAGTGTGTAAGAGTCACCCAGGTAGTACTGGTTTTGAAGGCATGAAGGAGTCATGAAGAGCAGATGAGACTGGGCACTGTGAGAGGCCATGGAAGGCCATTGGTGAAGGTGCACCCTCAGTTCCAATTGATGACCCAGGACTGAAGTGGTCATGCAAAGGAGTTGAAGCTTGGCACCATGAAGAAAGCCTATGAGAGGGTATTGGTGAAGCCTAGTTGCAGTGGAAGACAGCAATGTTTTGGGGATGCCAATACCATGAGATGACCACTAAGAACAGCAGCAGCAGTGGAGAACAGGCATCTGGAACCTAGAACACAAGGTGTGTGCTACAAAGGGCAGAGCTGGAGAAGTGACCCAAGCCTGTGGCGGAGCCTAGAAGAATGTGGGTGTACCCCAGACATTGGCTGGTTAGAGTTTGATTTCGATTTTGGTTGTGACTGTGCCCTGATAGTTTTCCCTCTTGAAGGAAGAAAGCATTTTAGTGGAGCCTCCAGTTAAGAGACTCTGAATTTTAAAAAGACTTTGAATTTTAAAAGATATTGGATATTTTAAAGGAATTGAACTTTTAATATGTTAAAAACTGTGGGACTCTTAAGTGTAACTTTTGGATGAAAGTCAATTTTATTCGATATTAGAATGGCTACTCCAGCTTGTTTCTTGGGATCATTTGCTTGGAAACAAATTTTCCAGCCTTTTACTCTGAGGTAGTGTCTGTCTTTGTCACTGAGGTGCATTTCCCCTATGCAGCAAAATGCTGGACCCTCTTTACATATCCAGTCAGTCTATGTCTTTTTATTGGGGAATCGGGTCCATCAATGTTAAGAGATATTAAGGAATAATGATTGTTGCTTTCTGTTATTTTGGTTGTTAGATGTGGAATTATGTTTGTGTGGCTATTTTGTTGGGGGGGGATTGTTGAAAGAAGGTTACTTTCTTGCTTTTCTAGGGTGTAGGTTTCCTCCTTGTGTTGGAGTTTTCCATCTGTTATCCTTTGTAGAGCTAGATTTGTGTGAAGAAGATATTGTGTAAATTTGGTTTTGTAACGGAATATCTTGGTTTCTCCATCTATGTTAATTGAGAATTTTGCTGGATATAGTAGCCTGGGCTGGCATTTGTATTCTCTTAGGGTCTGTATGACATCTGCCCAGGATCTTCTGGCTTTCATAGTCTTTGGTGAGAAGTCTGATATAATTCTGATAGGTCTGCCTTTATATGTTACTTGAACTTTTTCCCTTACTGCTTTTAATATTCTTTGTTTCGTGCATTTGGTGTTTTGACTATTATGTGACAGAAGGAGTTTCTTTTCTGGTCCAGTCTATTTGGAGTTCTGTAGGCTTCTTATATGTTTATGGGCATTTCTTTCTTTAGGTTAGGGAAGTTTTCTTGTATAATTTTGTTGAATATATTTACTGGTCCTTTAAGTTGGGAATCTTCATTCTCTTCTATATTTATTATCCTTAGGTTTGGTCCTCTCATTGTGTCCTGGATTTCCTGGATGTTTTGGGTTAGGAGTTTTTTGCATTTTGCATTTTCTTTGATTGTTGTGTCAATGTTTTTTATGGTGTCTTCTGCCCCTGAGATTCTCTCTTTCTCTTGTGTTCTGTCGGTGATGCTTTCGTCTATGACTCCCGATCTCTTTCCTAGGTTTTCTATCTCCAAGGTTATCTCCCTTTGTGATTTCTTTATTGTTTCTATTTCCACTTTTAGATCCTGGATGGTTTTGTTCAATTCCCTTACCTGTTTGGTTGTGTTTTCCTGTAATTCTTTAAAGGATTTTTGTGTTTCTTTTTTAAGGGTTTCTGCCCGTTTACCTGTGTTCTCCTGTATTTCTTTAAGGAAGTTATTTATGTCTTTCCTAAAGTCTTCTATCACCATCATGAGATGTGATTTTAAACCAAAATCTTGCTTTTCCAGTGTGATGGGGGTATCCAGGACTTCCTATAGTGGGAGAACTGGGTTTTGATGATGCCAAGTAACCTTGGTTTCTGTTGCTTATGTTCTTGTGCTTGCCTCTTGTCATCTGCTTATCTCTACTGTTAATCTGCCCTTGCTGTCTCTGACTGCAGCCTGTCCCTCCTGTGATCCTGTTTGTGTCAGAACTCCTCGGAGTTCAGCTGTCTCTGTGATCCTAGATCCTGGTTGAGCTATCCTATCTCCTGGGAGTCGAGCTTCCTCTGTGATCCTGTGATCTTGGGCATTTCAGAGCACCTCTGATTCTGGGCATGTTAGAGCACCTGGCTTCCTCTGGGTGTTGTGGTACTTGGTGCAGAGCCAGAGCCCAAGGTCTGCTTAGGGCACTGGTTAAGACTGGAAGGGATCTGTGCCCCTGGCTGGGCAGGGATTTCTGTGTCCCTGGATCCTGGGGGATCCAGTTTTGCTGGTTGTTGGAGCAGATGTTGTGGCCTCACCTCTGATCCTGGGTGTGTTAGAGCACCTGGGAGTTTGACTTCCTCTGGGTGTTGTGGGACTGGCTTGCTTACTTTTTCTCCCTCCCTCCCATACTGGAGACTGGACCTAGGGTTTCACACTTGTACTCAAACTCCCACCTCCCTCAGCATTCCATTAAAAAATATTTTTTAATTAAAAACTTGAACTTTTAACTTGACAGATTCTTTCTTCATGTATGGTTCTGGAGATCCAAAATTCTAGACACAGTGTCAAATACTTGTAGAGTCTATCGTGGAGAAGGCTCCAGGCTTTGGTAGTTGCTGGCAATTTAGCTGAGTCTCCGCATCTGCATTCACACAGACACTAGAGTTAGTGTTCTCTAACTCCAAGGGATTCTGTTCTCCAGCAAGACCTCCTCTCGGGTTCTGAGTAGACTTAAACTTTGGCAGGGCGAGGGAGCACTGCTGTTCACCACACCACAGTCTAATTCTGCAGTTTCCTAAAATTTACCCTTCTCATTTGCAGAAGACACTCACTCTACTTAACATCTCCAAAGGTCTCTGTCCATTCAGCAATTATAAATCCACATTCTCATATAATGCCAACTTAAAAAAAATCCCAAATGTCACCATCTAGATCAAGACACTGGGTGTAATAATATTTTATATTTAAAGAAATAGGCTATAAACTTGAATCCTGAAACCATTTTGTGGGGATAATTTCTGGAAGATGACTTGTCTAATCTTATTTATGAATTTATACTACTACTATTAGCATGACTATAGATAAATATACTAGGATTTTAAACAATTATGTATTGAATACCCAGCATGTGTCAGATGTTCTACTAGGTACTAGCAATTTATCAGTGAATTAAAACTAAGAATCTTCATATTTATGTTTGGAGACCATGATTCTACATTAATAACTAGAATGGATTTCACTGAGTATTCTTTATACATAAATTAAAGGTAACTTCTGTTTGCATAGAGAACATACGTAGACTGGTTAAGTGTCCTATATATAAAATGATTGGGACAAAAAACACTCCAGAGTTTGTATAGTTTTAGATGTTGGAATATTTATATGTACATGAGGTATTGGGGTGGGAATGGAAGGCTACATTTCATATGCATCTTTACAGAAAGCTGAGAGTAATTTTTGACAATATTTTAACATACTAGTGTTTTGAGTGTGATCTGATACCTGAAGTCAAAAGTGGAACTTTCTACTTGTGGCATCCCGTCAGATTAAAAGCAGTTGGCTGGGAGTGGTAGCGAGTGCCTGTAATCCCAGAACTCTGCAAGCAAAGGATGTCTGAGCTCGAGCCTGGTCTACATATTCCTAAGCTAGCCAGGGCTGCATAGTGAGAGCCTATCTCAAACAAACGAACAAAAATTGCATTTGTGTACACAATAAGTTTCAGGTGATCTGGCGAGGGTATATTCCTCTTCAGGATGGGTTGGCTGGCTGTGAGTCTGGCCTGCAGAGCAAGTTCCACTATCCCCTGCTCTAACAGACTCTACAGCAAGTCATTTGAGGTCATCTACTCTACCTCTTTCCCAAATGACATGTCCTTATCCACAGTTGTCCCAGCCACATGGGAGCTACTTGCTGAACACAGGGTGATTTTCAGGCTGCTGGTGAACTTTTATAAATAAATTTGCTATTAAATGAGAAATTAAATTTCAAACAGAAAATTATAAACAGTAATTAAGAGGTTTTCTATTTGTGTTAGAAAGTCTTATATGATTTTCTTTTGTGACACAGGCTCTTGTGTATCTTAGGCTGGCCTCAAACTCTCTATGTAGTTGAGAATGACTTTGAACTCTGTGTGTGTGTGTGTGTGTGTGTGTGTGTGTGTGTGTGTGTGTGTGTGTGTTTGTGGTGTAGTGTTGAACTTTGTGTGTGTACACATGTACCCATGCATACCCATGTATGCACATGCCATTGAGTAAATGTAATGGTGAGAGGGTCCCTTGAGAGTCAGTGGTTCTCCCTCTATGTGTGTTAGGAATTGAATGCAGGTCATCAGACTTGTGCTTTTACCTGCTGAACCATCTCACCAGCACCATGGTTTGGCTTGTTGCTTTCTTGTTTTGAGATAGGGTCTTTTATATCCCGGGAACGGCCTTTGCCCTTGCTATGTAGCTAACTATGTCCTCGAACTTCCGTTCCTCCTGTCTACATCCCAAGTGGATTACAAATCCATGCCCCCAGCCCCAGTTGCTGAGGAGCCAATCCATGGCTTCCTGTCGGAAGCACGCTACCACCTGAGCCACACCACCAGTTCTGGTGCCATACATTTCTGATCGCTGTACTCATCTATTTTGATGACACATTAATCCTTAGAGAGGTTTTCAGTTTGTTAGAAGGTTGTTATTCTTAGCACAGCTACTTAGAGACTTAGGACATAAAATAAATTATGAGCTAATATGAAATATTGAGCCTTCAATTTAAAATTGGGGTCAGGGAACAGTGTCAGCATGTTTTCTTATTTGAGGTTTTTTACCCCCTTAAGTGATTGGCAAAATAGGAAAGAGAGTTGAGGTGTACGTAGAGCCATCTTAACCATGGAATGCTTCTCTTCCCCCTGCAGACTCAGTCCTCCCGTGCTCCCGCTGTGCTCCTTAAAAGAGATAGAACTGTCTATGGATAGGTTTTTCAGACTGGAGCCATCTGATATTACCAATGGCTGTTTTCTTTCTATCTTAACAAGAGAGGTAAGAAGGAGGAAAGCTCCCAAGCTCCCAACCCATGACATACTTTGGAATTGAAAATAACCAACCCCCATCATGGGAACCCACTTCGGGACCACTTGACAGTGGCTCGATTGTGTTTCACGAGCAGCCGAAGAGCAAGATCTGGATCATGCTGTGTGGCAAAATGTCTCCACTCTCCATGATCCCCTCAGTGTCCCTCCTGGGCTTGCCCTCCGTTCCCATCTCTCCCAGAAGTCCACCAACTGTCTAGTGTTCTTCCCTACCCTAACGTAGACTCTTGGGTTCTTGTGAGGTTTGTAGATGGGGAAGTTGAACCTAGAAAAAGTTATTTGCCGGGGCTTCTGAGTTATATTAGGAACTAAGGCCTAAAAATCACTTACTTTAATATGTTTTAATTTCCACCAAATCGCTGACATATTTACACTTTGTACAGCAATGATGACCCCTCCTACACTAACAACTGCCTGCTTTCATTGCAGCGAGACCCATCTGAGACAGTGTCAGTGAAAGATGTTCTGGCCCGGGCGGCGGCCAAAGGTCTACTGGACGGGGTTGAGGTTGGGAAGACACTCAAACGGGACAAGAAAAGGAAAAAAGCAAAAGCCCCACTGCCCAAAGCCCCTCCCCAGGCGGACCTGGCTCACGAGCATTCGTCAGTGACTGGCGCCGACAACAGCATCCAAATGAAAATCACTGAGTTCCTGCATCGAGAAAGCAAAGCCAGTGCAGTGAAAACGCCTCCCCCTGCAAAACCCGCGCCTCAAGTGGCCGCCGCCTCCCAGATCAGAAAGCCCAGCAAGCCTTTAACGACCCCACTGGTGAGGACCACCAGGCCGTCAGAAAAGGCGGGAAGCTTTGGGAGACCTCGGCCAGAAGGCAAAGGGATTCCTCTGAAACCGGTTGAAATCATTCTGCCTCCAGTGACGTTCCCATTCTCGAGCCCCCAGGGACCCAGGTTTCAGATGCCAGGCACCCATTATTATTACCGCTTCATTGGATCAAAGGTTGGTGTGCCCAGCCATCTTACATCAATGTCCAGAAGAAAGGAGAAGGCTAAGGAGAGCGTACCTTCCTCCTTCGTCAGGCATCCTAGACCATGGCTCTGACTGTGTGGCCCTCGTGACAGGGTGGCTGGGCTTTGTCCACGTTTAGACACTGTTACATAAGATACTGGTGCTTTTGGTCACTTAGTACCCTCCAATGCAATAGAACATTCAGAGAGAGAATGAGGACAGATGAGGGTAACACTGGAGGGGCTGAGTGAGCAAAGCTAAGGCTTCCTCAGCTCAGCGCTCATAAGCTCTTTCAGGAAGTCCAGTTGCAGACCAGATCAGCTGTTAGGCCTTGTCTCAGTCTGGGGAGGTTTGAAGTGTGGGCAGAGCATGGCTGTCTTTCCTGAAGGGAACCCAGGATCCCTGCCAGTAGGCTGACTTGCAGACTTCACTGAGGGGCTTGGTAGAGTCCTGAGATAAATGCTGTTCTTTCCAGCCTGCTCCAGCTCTAGCCAGGAAACCGAGACCATGCCTTAGCCGGGCAGTTGCTGTAGCTGAAACCTCCTGAATCCCAGTTGAGGCCTTTTCTGCAAGCGACCCCCTGCTCCCGAGACAGGGCATGCCAGGAGGCTCTCTAGTAGACTGACCTTTGAGTGGAGTAGGAAGCACAGGAAACCCCAAGTGCCAGATGTGCACAGTCCAGATGTTCATTCAGAAGAAAAGAAAGGTTTCTGGAGACTCTCCATAATCCCGAGAGACTGAGCACGACAGTCCCTCCCTTCCGTTTATGCCAAACTTTGTTGGAGAAGGGACAGGGAGCACGTTCCCACCTAAGGATTCTGAGCTGTAGAACAGAAGTGACATATCATTGAAGGAACTCAGGTCTCTGACTCTGTGCTGAGATCAGGTGGCACAGCCGAATCTCACACAGGTCATTCCAGTGGCACAAAGGGATCTGACCTTGGTGACTCATTTCTGGTACATAATTAGAATATACTGTAGCACTGTGCTAATTACATCAAACGTCAACTACTCTTAGCGGTACTCACCATTGCCTAGTAATACTGACATGATTATCATTTCTGGGTCCGATTTTTTTTCATCATGGCAACAGAAATTGTTTGACATTAAATAAAGTTATGATTACAATTCTTTTTTTTTTTTTTAAAATCCAGACACATTTAGAGTTTGAATGTAAAGCTCTTATCCAACTGCATAGATTTCTGAGTTCTAAACGCCCCATTCAGGTAGCAGGACTGCAGTAGACCGGAGTCGGCCTCAGCTCTGGGGGGCCTTTTTGTCTCACTTGAGGTGGGAAGGACAGAGGCTTGATGGGTTTGGTTTTCATAGTAGTTTTATTTTAGCTAACGATTTATATTTTCATTAAAATCTGAGTGAAGAAAATGAGTTTTGTACTTAAGAGGTTTATGTTTATATTCTGGGGCGTTTTTGTTAGTTGATTCTTGAAAAGCACAGGACGTAGGAGGCAGACACAAGGGTTCCCAGTTCGTCTAGCCAAGAGCTGCACAGTAGGATCCTGACTGGGCCCCTGCTCAGCGTGTTCCGGGTGCTACTTCCCATCCCCAGCTTTCTAAACCACAAGCCCGCACTGCTCCTTACCAAGACACGGACCTCGAATCTCTTTAAAGGATGTGTCTTGGGGTGCAGCCTAACCTACTACTGTTCAGAGAGGAGCTGTCATTTCATCCCATGGGAGCTCAGGCCAAAGCCTTCACTCTCACTCTACTTTCTGGGCTAACTCTGCTCCGAAGGGGATTTTCTAATCTCTAGCAGCACATGGTTCCTGTCACCACTTGGGTATCTCCTACTATGTATGTTGCACTAAGTCAGTCTTCTCTTTGCACATTCATGGAGACTCTGCTCTTCTTTAGGACTCTTCTAGGGAGGACAGGATCAATAATTTCCTGATAAAGTAAGAAGAAAAACAGGATAAAAGCAACCTAAGAGAACTCTAGTGAAGACTGCTGACCACACTGTTTTAACTGGCATTTCAACTTCTTGATCTTCTTAAAGTGTTGGCAAAATAAAAGAAATCATCAAATGATAGCATTCAAATGCTGCAGTAACTACTCATAGTTTTATTTATTTACTTTGTGGTGCTGGGGGTTGAACCCAGAGTCTTGCCCAAATAAATTCGTGTTTTTTACCTGAAACTATTTACCAGTATAAACCCCAAAAGCAGGATGAAATGTTGTCCATTGAGAGTTGTCTTTAATAGCGTAAGAGAAGGTGGGGTGTGGGGGGCACACATTATAATCCCAGGAGGCTGGGGCAGGAGGATTGCCATCAGTTCAAGGCCAATCTGGGTCATATTATGAGACCCATCTCAAAGACCAGACAACACAACACAGCAAATGAACAAAACTTGGGTACACATTTTTAATTATTTTTCCCCTGAATGTCAGAGTTAAAACAGACCCAATTGACCGTCTAGTGATTGACTTCCATTTTGGATTTAAGGGCTTCCCATCTCTGCTCCTCAGTCTTCTAAGAATGAAAGGCAGACTTTGTGTGTGTGCATGCATGTGTGTGTGTTGAAATACCTTAACCCTAAAAGTTGCTTATCAAAAAATTCCAGCTGCCGATAAGACGGGTTTCTGTGTTCAGAATGCCACCTCACTTTACTGACATAAAATGTAAAAATAACTACATCCTAATTTTTAACAAATGGGAGAACATAAACTCTAATGAAAGCAGAACCTTACATTACTAAAATGATTTTTTTTTAAAAAAAGTTTAATTTGAAGTAAGAATACAAAAAATAAAATTACCGAAGAGACACTAAATTTGTATGTGTTTCTTATATATGTGGCCTGGCTATCAGATCAACGAGTCAATGCTTTTATGCAGCTACATTTATTCCCACGACATTTTACATGTAAACGTGGTCCACAGCAAACGGCAACGCAAAGAAACGAGATGTCCTCTCAGGAGGAAGCGGCTGATGTGGCCGCCTGGAGATGTCTTCACAGCCTTGAAGTGCCAACCTTTCCTCCTGTCCTCTCCAGGGGCTAAACTCCGATCCCCGCACATGTGGTGTAAGAGCTATACCACTGGGCCACACCACCAGTATGCCAAAACAAGCCCAATTACTCTCTTACTGGCTATAAACACATCAGATATTAGGTTAAACCGGGCCGACTAGAGAGCTTTCAGTTTCATTAAATTGTGCTAATATCAGGGAGACATGTGTCTTCTGAAGTCTTGTGTTGAAATGCTCACAAATTGAATATACCACACATTAAGGGGAGTTTGGGGCTACAAGTTAAGAGGTCCAGTTTTGAATAGTTTGTTATGTGTCCTTCTTAAACCCCTAATGTGGATTAAAACAATAAAAGTAGCAGTGCCAACAGTTATCACCAAGAATTTGCTTTAATGGAAATGGGTCTAATGTCCCTTCATGCAGTAGGACAGACAGACAGACAAAACAGTGGCTCTAATTGGCTAGGGGTGGCCTTAAATCCAGGTGGAAACAAAGGCGTGTGGCTCTGTGTGTGTATTTTGGATGAAATCACGTGTGTTGGGAAGGGTATAAAAATGATGCCCCACAGTGCCTTTGTCTACAAAGTAAAGTTCTCCGCCAGACGGCATGTCGGCTGCCCCCTCAACGCTTCCAAGGAGCATGTGGATAAGGTGGTGAGGGCACATCTGTCTAGCTGCTTGTAAAAAATAAAAGGAACTTTAAGGGTTAACTTCTCTCCTACATATTCCAACAGAGATGTGACTGCCAATCGTTACAGAACCATGTGACTGCCAATTGTTACAGAACCACTTTCTAGATGACGTAGAGTTCACTGGGTTACTTAAGTGAGACCTGGATACACAGACATCATACCCAGCAAAGATAGTACAGTAACACAGGAATGCAGTATATTTCAGTAAAAACAGAATAAATAAAATAAAAATATTTCAAGCTGTATTTAACAGGTTAATTTAAAAAAAGAAAAAGATAGGACACACAAGGCATCGTGAACATGGCCGCCTGTTTACCGAATCACAGAGAAAGAATGCATAGATAACCGAAGTATCACAAAGACCTCAGGTAAAACATCGGCCTCCTCTCACAGACGGATACAAACACACTTCCATACATACTTTTTTGGCCATGGCAGAAAGGATCTGAACATATTGTTTAACATAATTTTACAAAAAAAAAATCAACTTGCACTTAGAACACAAAGCTATTCCCAAAACAGAAAATGTGCAGTAAAAGCATTTCACTTGCAAAAGGCTATCATTCATCTTAACTGCATCTTAAAATTGCATATATAAATCGGTTTGCTCTTTAAAGCTAGCTCAGTCTTCTTGATCCTGAAAACAAACAGACATGTCTTAAAAAAACCAAAGGGGTTTGGGTAGAGACCGCCTATAGAAACGTGGCCTCTTCAGAGTTTTGAAGCTGCGTGCCCTAAAGCCTTCTGCTGTGGAGAAGAAACAGATCAAAGTAAGAGACCACGAGGACGGGCTTCTAAACGGTTTTTCTCTGGCACAGTAAGGTTTCCGGTATGCAGAAAGTCTCAGATGGCACCTGTTACTTCAGCTAGCGGGCAAGCCGGAACCAAGCATAACCCATCTCAAGCAACATCGCTTTTCCTGTAAAGTCAGGACGCCGGTGGACAATCCAGCTTCTCCACCTCCCACCGCCTGTCACCCCACCACAGTCTGCACTGGTGAGGGCCACAGGTGGGAATGTTCCTACCACAGGTAATGATCTTTGGGAAGTCTGAGGTGGGACCAGGCTGCTGAGGACAGATATTCTTCCTCTGTGACACATTTGAGGAACACAGTCCTGGACCGAGAAAGGACAATGGTCTTACAGTAAGTGCCGCTGGGTAGATAAAGTGGACACTTTCCTAATTCACTCGGGAACTCTGAGGTCGCCTGACTGTACTTCTGTTCTCTGCATGGCCCCAGAGCCATTTGTGAAGGGTCCTCCTGATTGCAGGGAGGAGATAAAATGTGGTAAAAGTTTCGAGATGTGGGTCGTGATCCCGGCTCTCATGGACTTCGGTGGCATCCTAAGCCACTTCTTTAGCTTTTGGTGCCCTGTGTTCTCATTCCTTCAGTTTGTTTAGTGCCTTTCCTACCATGTAAGGCTCAAACGTGATCACACTGTGCAGACGTTCTGACAGGTACAGAGCAAGGTTTTAAAAAAAAAGCACTATTTTATAACTGGATATTGGTTCTGACATTAAACGTAAACAACACAAGTAAGATGACCTTTTAAACAACAAGGCCAACGAGAGTCTAAAGTTGTATGTGCTTACGGTTAGGTTCCTTAGCTACATAAAAAAGAGGCAGGAAACTGATACGTGGGAGACACTGTCAGGAAACCCACCATTTCCGAGTATATTTTGCTCTGATAGGAAAAAAATTAAATCTTTGAAAGTAAAATGGGAAAACAGAAGTTTAAAAACACATCTTCTAGTCAGGTCTTAACACATTTCTAACATTAAACACGTAAATTCAGGAGAATGACAACTTAAAACTCGTTGCCATGGACAGTATATGAGGGACAGACAGCTTCCTGGACAGAGGAGCACAGAGGGAGGTTGGGGCAGCGAGTGGATCCCAGGAGCACACCCTTGTCTCCAGGAAGAGAACTAACAAGAACCACGCAGTGCAGGTGGAAAATAATCTAGTGCGACAGAGACATAGAGAACATTTCCTCAGCTCTAAATTGCATATTAGCTCGGTATCAAACTAGGGATGGAAACTGTAGGAATATTTCACTTTTCAGGTGTGGGTAGAGAGAATGGCATAGTACACTTTAATTCTCTAGCTGCATTGTACAATGTAAGGCAGAAGTTTGAAATACGTTCCATCCCGAATGCATCGTGATTCTGTTAATCTCTTTTTTTAAAATAACCAGTCTGAAAACCACCTGAAAAGAACCATCTGAAAAGAAAGGCTATTTTTTTTTTTGCTTGATTTTAATTCCTCAATTTTAGTTTTCTATCAATTTTAAAGTTCTCCTTTGCCCAGCACCCCAAACAGCTGTAGACGTGAGCCGGTGTCCACGCATCAGAGAGCTCGCCGAGGGAAACGGGTGGCTGGTGTCTGTACCGACGCCAGCTGCGAGTTTTGTCCAACAGCCTCGCTGTTAGGAAAGACTGAAACCCGAGCGCGTCACCCTACTTTTACAGCAATTCAATGGTATCTGTTACTCAGGATCCAAATGTCTTAAAAGCTGAAATCGGGGCAAAGTGCCGAGGGACCCCAAGGTGGCTTGTGACAGATCCAGTCAAGAGGACAGCAAAACGAACTTGGGCACCGTTCATCCAAGGACGCGGTGTCAGTTGTCTAGGAAGGGTGTGGCCGCATTCTTCGGTGTGTACGCTGGAAGTCCTGTTCACAATATTTACAACGAGAAGAAAACCTTCCACTGCTCATGATGTAACTTACAGGAAAAAAAATCATGCTTCTTTTCATATCACATGATGGCGGCAAGACGAGGTCACATGCTTGTCTAACACTGTCTGGTTAAAGATAAATTCTCTGGAGACAAAGCATCAGCAACTGAGCGGAAGGCCAGGCGTGGGCTTCTTTAGTGTAGCTACTCGATCCTCAGGAAACAATGACAGACTCCCCGCGTCCCGGGCTGCTAGGGTGTCTCTGTGACAGGCCGCTTCTGTTTCAAAGTGTCAATGAGAGATAAGACCCCTCTCTTCACATTGGTCGTGACTCTCCGGGTCACTGAATCGGCTGGCGGGGGTGGGGGGCGGACTTTCTGTGAAGGTGGCCTGGCTACCAAGCACTTCTGATATCGTAGCTGGAAGGGAAGAGGCAAGCGGCAATTTAGGTGATGTTTCTTCTTGGTGGGTGTGCTTGTGATTCACTACCGACATGTTGACGCTCAAAAGTTAATGGCCTAGTTCACCACCAGCACCAGCACCAGCACCTAACACCACCACCACTTACTACCAGTTTATCATCACCACCACCACCACCACAACCAACACCATTACCACCACCGTCACCACCAGCACCACTGTCACCACCAGCACCACCACTGTTACTATGGCTACTATTTTCATCTCCACTACTACTACCATGACAGCCCCACCTCCACACATACACCAAAACTACCATTACACCGTGTGGGGAAGACTGATTCCAGTCACCGTGTGTGCACAGAGCACAGCACAGTCCAGACTCCGTTCCTCTTCAGTGTGGGACGTTTACCCTTCCCACCCAGGGCTCACCACATGAAAAGCGCTAGTACACAGGAGCGCTAACGGAAGTTTTCACCAGACACGTACTACAGGTGCGAGCTCTTCCACCCTCCGCTTCACGGACTAAACGGTGGCTGAGAATTATAAAGCACACTGTATAAAGCCCAAGGCAGGCCTGGCAACACCTCTTAGTCCACCTTTCCTACTTCAGTAGAAAATGTTGCATTGAGAGTTCAGTGTCTATTTTTATGGTCAGGTGTGAACTCTAATAGATTTTAAAAAAATCTTCATGGGCACTGGCAACACGGGCACATCTAGCCTGCACAAAAACAGTGACATAGGCCTGGTGAGATGGCTCAGCAGGTAAAGGCATTTGGCGTTGAAACCCATCAACTCGAGGTTGACCCCAGGAACCCACAGCAGAGGGACAGGACTTCCCAGAGCTATTTGTTCATGGATCTCCATGTGTGGAGACCGTGTACATGCCATGTACACACACACATACACACACACACACACACACAAACATACATACACATAAATACACACACAAACACATACATATATATATACACATACATATACACATACACACACATACATACATACGATACACACACATTAAATATACATTAAGATACATAAAAATATACTAAAATAAGTAGCCCACTTGCTTTTGTACTAGCAGAAAGTTAAGTAGTTCTTCAAAGTTAGATGAAAAGAACGAGTTTTCTTATTTCCTTCTGATCTAAAACGAACCAACCGAGAGCTCATTTTCCAAAGTCAGTTAAATGTCACCAGGCTCCTTACACCTGCTCCTCCCTCAAGCGCACAAACAGCCCATGAAAGATGGACATTTGGTTTCCATGACCTCCTGTATCCCCAGATAACCGGCTCCTTCACCCAATAAGGAAAGATGGCTTCCCACGTCTGCCTGTACAGGGACCTTGCTAAGGCTATATCACCAAGCACACACTTCTAGAGTATAAATTTATTATCACGCAGGTGTGGTGACATTGAACCCTAGACTTGAAATTTCAAAGAGTGGTTCTGTGTGTATGGAGTGAATCAAAATTACACATAACTGATGCAGTTCATAAAGAATCCCCCTCTGACTGATTTTAAATGTCACTAAAGTGTCTTCACTTGGGTCTATACGACACAGCTGCAAATTATGTCTTAAAGGCAAGTTCCCAGGAGTGGTACTGCTGTGCCTTGGACTGGGAGTCCGTGTGCGCGTGCTCGGGATGGAGGGTGGCTGTGCATGGAGGAGGGCGTGCGGCACTGGGAGGCTGCACTCAGAGTGCGGTGGGAGTCTGACTGCACCCGAGAGCCTCCTCGTACCACACTGCTGGAGCTACTCCAGCTGCTCGCATTAATAACATTTTTTTATTATTAAAAAAAATGTTTCCAAGCAGAAAAATGAATCCTGGAGTTTGGAAAAAACAAAACTGTAGCCGCTGGTAAAACTAATTAGCTAACTGTCATTAGCATTTAAAACGTATAATTAAGAGCGAAAGCCAGCCATTTTAGGCCCGAACCATCTGTTAGGCTGCATTTCAACTTTGTAAAATACCTAGGCTTTTGCTCCACTGAAACAGCTCTTGTTGATCTCCTGCAGCCCTTCCTCCCCCTCCCTCCTTCCTAACCGGTCTACACCTGATTCCCAGGCTCACCTCAGCTTCCCTCCCTGGCTCCCCCCTGCTCCTCTCCGCTGCCCCTCTCCCAGCTCCCCCTGCTTCTCTCCCCTGCTCCCCCTGTCCCCCTCCCCTGCTCCTCTCCCCTGCTCTTTTCCCCTTCCCCTCCCTCCAGCTCTCCCCACCTGCTCCCCTTCCCTCAGGCCTGCTCCTTGACATCCAGACTTAGAATCCCAGATCCACAGCACTTAGAGAAAATATCCCTCTAGCCATGAACCAGTGAGTGGGAAACAGATGGGGTGTGAACTCCAGGTCTCTCTTCTTCCCCTCTCTTCCCCCTCAGGTCTATAGTGCATTAGAGATGAAAAAAGAAGTGCGTGTGTATGTGTGAGTGTATGTATATGTATGTATGTGTATGTATATGTATGTGTGTATATGGTGTGAGTGAATGTATATGTGTGTGTATGTGTATGTGTGTGTCTGAGTATGGTGTGTGTGTGTGTATACCTTGTGTCACAGAACATATATGAAAGTCAGGGAACAACTTATAGGACTTGGGTCTTTTCTAAAAGGTTCCAGGACTCAAAATGAGCTCATCAGGTTTGGTGACGAGTGCCTTTACCTGCCGAGCCATCTCACTGGCCTCAACAGACACCCGAAAGCCAATCTGCTCTCTCCCTATTCCGTTTATCTCTGCCCTCCCTCCACTCCCACGCCCACGTGTAAACATTTTAAAATAAGCATTTTGACCTTTTGCCAACACTTAAATTAAAAATCATGAATCCCCCTTCCTTCCTTGTCTGCTTGAGAATTGGTGCCACGATGAATGCCTTTAAATACCTGATTGACTGTCTACTTCTGAGGAAACAAATGGCCACAAATGTCCTTCCCTCTGGGAAGGCAACGATAACTAAGTCAGGGATTCAGGAAAAGCAGCCAGAATGTACGAAACGTACAAAACGACACCAGATGTCGCTTTCGTGTCTGGATTCAGAACTCATTCTGGTGGTGGTGGGGCGACTGGCTCTGGTATGATTTGTGATTCTTTGGACTATGCAAGGAGAAGTGAGCCCAGGGCCTGTTGAGAAGGAAAAGACACTAAGAAAACAGCGAGGGGAGGGGAGATGAGAGGGAAGCAGGGGGTGCAGCGGAGGCCAGCAGCAGAGGTAAGAGGCGGGAAGGCTTCGTGGAGAGGGTCTGCCAGGGTGGGGCAAACCTTTACAGAAAGGACTGGAAGATTGCAAAGACATAAGAAACAACAAATGCACGCACGCGCGCACACACACACACACACACACACACACACAAACACACACACACACGCACGCACAAACACACATACACAAACACACACACACATACACACACGCACAAACACACACACACACACACACACACACACACACACACACACACACACACCTCAAACACACTCTGGCAGTAGGTAATTTTCAAAGCCACTATACTCTCATGAAACCACATTGTCTCATGTGTCTGTCTCATGTGTCTGTCATTCACATAAATGTCATTGCGATCTATGTGGATTCCCTTAAAGCGTGCAGATTGGCCCCATCCTAAAGTAGCCAAGCCAGTGCCGTCCCTCAGACAACCCCTTGACAGACTTCCTTTGTGCTCACTTTCAGAGCGCTTCTCTCCTTGTCTAATCCCGTCTCTGTCTAGCGCCGTCTCCTCCTTCCGTTTATAGCTCTTTCCACACTACTGTGGGATTTCTGGAGTTCAAGTCAGTCTCTCCCACTGTATCTGAGCTCCTGAATTCAGGGGTCACACTTGGGCTTTCTAGGGTCTGCGCAGCCCATGGGCACAGCAGAGGGGACTCTGCCACCCCATGTTAGGAGGTACCCCATCAGCTCACTGCCTCCTGCTGACAAACCTTGTCTCTTCAGTCTACACCTCAAGCCATTATTTCACCCACCCTCACTAGGAAAGGTCAGCAGAAAGATGCTCGTCCCTTTCAAAGGCCTACAGTTTTAAAACCCAAATATGGGCACTTGCTTATAGCCCCATTGCTTGGAAGGCTGAGGCATGGGACTGCTGCGTTTGAAGCCAGTTGAACCTAGACAGTGAGTTCCAGGCCAGCCTGGGCTACCAGTTCCAGGCCAGCCTGAGCTACCGTGAGACTTTATCTCAAAACACCAAACCTGAGCCCCAGAAGCTCCAAAGGCAAGACACTGCCGATTCCTACTTCAGGCTTTTCTGGAGTCTTTCACGATAGGGGTCCTGCTTCTCCCGCCAGCTCCACTGACCCACACCACTGCCGCTGGATGGTACCCTGGGCTCCCGCTCTGGTGCCTGCCTTTGCTCTGACCATTAAGGTGTTCAGTGGGTGCTATGAACAGTACCCAGAGCACATCTGCTCAATGAAGAGACGTCTTTATCTCGAATCAGATTCACTGTAAAGCACCCAGCCCAGCAGCGTGGGCTTCACCCCGTTTGCCACTTACTGATGATGTGCCCAGTCTCTTACCTCACAAACCAACAAAAACCCCAACTACTGGATAGGGTTGCTGTACAGATTAAGAGGTAAATCATAAATACTATCAATGTGCTGAAAACAACCACGGGAAATAAAATCGACTTGTTAATTATTATTTTTTAAAGCCTGAGTTGAAGGTAGGCTTTGATAGCACACATGACCAGCATTTCTTGGTCATGTACTAAAATTAATTTGAAGTGTAGAATAGGTGACCCTTAAATCTTATTGGCTCTTTACAGGGCCCTGTCTCCTGAGATGCGCTCTGCTGGTCATAAGGAATTCTACCCACAAAAATGAGAGTGCTATAAAGTCCAGGGTTTAAGGAGTTACACTTTATCTCTTAAGTAAGGGCTTCCGCTCTAATTTACAGCGTGTAGAAGAGGCGGGGTGGGTCTGTACACACGGGACGGGTCACTCACCATGCAGGGGGTGGGTCTGCACACATGGGACGGGCTCACTCACCATGCAGGGGGTGGGTCTGCACACACGGGACGGGCTCACTCACCATGCAGGCGGCCTGGACAGCTTCCGACACACTGGCTGCATTAGGCTCACACCAGAACACGTGGCACTCAAAGCGCTGGTTCCCAGTGTCCATGATGAAGGCAAACGTATGGACGTCCTTCCCGACGCCCATGAAGGACAGAAAGCGCACCCGACACTCCACCAAGATCTCCTCTTCATTCTGCGAGAGACATCGGTCAGCGCCTGTGCTCTCCGGGAAGCCAGGCAGCTGTTAGCAAAAACTTCACACCCTAAACACCCCATAGAACCCAGCCCAGCAGGACCTCCATCTCGGCAGAAAGGCGGATCTTGGCTTAAGCGACCGTGAGGCCACCACTGCCATGGGCGTGTCCTGGTGTCTGATCTCACTGTGAATGACCCTGCTGCTGGGAACTGGGATGTGTGTCCATTCCCTCCAGCCAACCCCACATCCCCACATCCTGGGGCAACGGATCGCTTGCTGTCATAGACTTCCACAAATGGCCCACTGCAGGTCACCCAGTGGCTCAAGGCCTCTTAGTTCAGGTGAACCTTGAGGGCCCAGGAGAAAAAGATTCTCAAGTCTCTCTCCATAGTTTTTTTTTACTCAAGCGAAACCGTGCACCAAATTACGTCTAACACCGTGGACGACAAGATGCTGCCTAATCGACACATTTGCCCAATCTCCACGCCTCCTACTTCTCCACACAGGGCGGGATGAAGATGTGTGTGGAATTCATTTCATAGCTGACACCCACTGCAGCAATCACTGGCAATTTGTGAGTTGGCACGCAGAGCCAGAGTACCGGCTTTCAAATCCTAACACCCTGACTTGTTAAGTATTCAGGAACGAGACACATTTCATAGGCAGACTGCTCTGGTCGGAGAAGTCAGGAGGTTTGGGGAAGAAATGCAGGACTAGGAATTTGGGCGATGGGACAAAGGGGTGAGTGGGGGGAGGAGGGGCAGTAGGGAGGGAGATGGGGGGGGGGAAGAGGGTGGGAAGCACTAGCTAGGACACTGAAGTGGGAAAGGACCCAGCACGAGCAGAGAGGCAGGCAGGCTGGGGAGAATTCTGCCCACTGCTACAGGGTGAAGGGGCAGAAGCTGGGGGATGCTAAATGACCTGAGGTCTTCCCATAGCACTTCGTGATCTCTGTAAAGTAGGCTGGAGTCAGACTGCTTGGATTTAAACCTTGGTCCTGGGCCTCCAATTTGAGCTTAGGGAAGTGAATTTGTTCAGTCACCACGATGGGATAGTCTGAGTTGACGCTAATGCTGGCCTGTCAGGATGACCAATGACCTCTTCCCCATAACTTAGAAGTCACTGGGGGGCTTCCCTACCAGAAGCAGCATTTGCACCCAACCCCGGACAGCGTGGACCAATCCACACCAGAACCCTAATAACAAAACCAAGATCTACGGTAAGCCGTGGCTAGTGCTACATGATCTCCTCAAGTGGAGTCAACCTCTGAAGCAAATGAGGAAGGCAGGATCGGGGTATCAGGATGGAAGGATCCGCTCCTGAGGAAGGCACTATTAGATGCAGACAAAGCCCCGAATCTTCTATAAACACAGGCCACCTTAATTACACGGCAGTACGAACCCCAAGAAGCCTAGCTTTGACTCAGTTTCTGAGTCTTAGGAAAGGGCACTGTACCCTGAACCTCCCTGTAGCCTGTCCCTTCTCCAGGTCCCCACCTTTTCACTGATGACTGTCACGGTGGCATCGGCCACGTTCATGTTCACCGAAGGCCAGTCCTCCTTGCTGGATGACGTCATAAGATTCTCTATGGCACTGTTCAGGGTGTCCATGCCTACAGACAGAAAGGATGATTGAAAATCCACTCTAATACAGGTCCAGTCGCTCGGCCGCAGCCACATGCAGGCTGTCCCTGGTATCGGGCTGCCTTATCGCTATTCTTGTGTGCTCAGAAGAAAGAAGCCAGTGTTTCTAATAGAGACTCCTGGGCATCTCCAGGGATCCAGTGCGTGCGGATGGATGTGCATACACATGGGGGGGCGGGGCACGCACATGGCAGTGTTCCAGTGGGTCCTGTCCGTGAGACCATGGTACCTCAACCTAATCCTGCCCCAAAGATTCCCCTGCTACAGGGTGTTGCCTTTGAGCGCCTGGGGATGGAGAGCCAACAGAAGCCAGAATCTTCCTGAGTGCCAAATCCTCCTCCATCACATTTGACATTTTGCCAGGCCGAGGTCGGTGGCCCCTTTACAGACACACTACATGCTGCCCAGTGGACTCCTTTGCTAGTTGTAGAACAAACAAGTTTAGATAAATTAAATGTGTTTATTGTAGTAAGTGGTGTGTGTGTGTGTGTGTGTGTGTGTGTGTGTGTGTTTACATGACATTGCATGTGTGTGTATGTCAGAGGAAAACTTTTGAGAGTCAGTTCTCTCCTTCTGCTATTTGGGGTCTGAGGGTTGAACTCATGCTGGCGAGCTTGGCCGCAAGCTCCTTTACCCACTTAGCTATCTTGTCTGCCTAGAAATAACAAGTGACTTGTGATGTAACTCACATGGAATTCACTCTTTTTAAAAAGTATGTATGTATCTCACCCAGTCGTTTTCAATAATTCAGTGTAGTTACCAGATCAACTTTAGAAGATTTTCATTAGCCCTGTAACTTTTAGGGACCACTCTCCATGTTCCCCACAGCCTAACCTCAAAGCAACCCCTACTACGTCTAGGGGCATACCTATTCTTAGCATTCATGTACAGAATCCCCCACAAAGGACTTTATTTTAAGGGTGACTTATTTATCTCAGTGTTTTCAAGGGTCATGCATGCTCTGGCATGTTTCAGTAATTTTTAACCTTTTTTCCCTTGCCATATAAAATTCCATTCTCAGAAAGTATTAATTCGTTTGCCCATTAGTCAGGCAATGGGCATTGGGAGTGCCTTTACTTTCCAGTCTGTCACGTATGAATGTTTTTGTAGTTTTGGGGGGATGATGCTTCTACTTTCTTGGGTTCTGTACAGGGGTAGAACTGCTGGGTCAAAGGCTGCGACCTTTAACCCTTTGAGGAACTGCTGGGCTGCTTCCCAGAGATCCTTTTGCCTTATGCCCAGTGGAGCAAGGGGCTCTGATTTCTCCATGGCCTCTTCCAGCCAGGCAGACACTATAGCTCCAGGCCCTTGTGAGCTTGAGTAAATGGAGCCACTCAATGCCTGCCACTGGGATGGGACCCGAACCCTGGAGATTCCACCTCTGTTCTAGAGTACAGACAGTGGCTCCATCAGTTTCCTTCCTGTCCCTAGTTGGTAAGAACGGAGGCAGGAGCCTGCCCCAAAGCTGGAAGCTCACTGGAGAACAGAGGGCACCCTGCAGTCCTGGGCTGCTCAGCTCTCGAATGTTGGGAGAACAGGAAATTCAAAGAGGTCCCCTTAGAGTCCTTGTGTCCTGGGGTCACCTGTCCAATCAGGCTAGCTTTTCTTCCCCTGGTCATGTGATCAGGACAGTGTCCAGATGGTGATACCACAGAAGCATGGATCAAAGATGCAGAGAGGACTGACACAGTGGCCTCGCCCACATGGGGAACAAATGGCTCTCATACTTGGGAGGCTTGCAAAGTTTTACCTACCGACAGGTCTGTCTACAGGTAACATGCCCAGGTACTGCACGTGGAACTTCTGCACCAGCTCCGTCTTTGGTGTTGGAAAATCTACTACAGGGAACAAAAGCAGCGTGTTTCTCAGTAGTTCAGGAGACAGTGAAAACCAGCAGTGCTCTTGGCGTCGGCACTCCCAGATGACCACCCAGATGGAGGGGTCTTATCAGTCTAAACCCTACAGACCTCTCTTTCACAGTGAAATGCTTTGGAAGGCAAAGATCAGCTATGGTAAGTCTTTCGTGTGCTCAGAAATAGCTTTTTGTGCTCTGTGTACTTGGTGTGTCTGGTGCCCAAAGAAAGATTAATCACAAAGGGTACAATCGAAAACACGTGGGAAATAATGTAGTCCCCTGGCTATGAACCTACATATTTTTAAACTCATGAGTCCTTACCCCAGGGCTATACATGAGTTAAAAAAGCAAAAACAAAACAAAAAACTCCACTGACAATAGTCTTTAATTGTTCAGCGGAAACACAAAACAAGTGCCCTTTGTGTTTAATACTACTGACAAAGTGACGCTGTCCCTTGGAGGGCCTGGCGCACCCACTCAGCTTCCCCTCCACCACCCAGGCACACAGCACCCAGGCTGGCTCCTGTCCTGCTTCTACCTCCCAAGTTCTAGAGATCGGATTCTAGGTTGGGGGCCACCATGCCCAGTTTTAAGGCACACATATTTAATATGTATGAAGCGTTTGCTAATTTGCATATGTGTATCATGGGCACACGGTGACTGGGGAAGCCAGAAGAGGGTAATAGATGCCCTACATACAGAGTTCCAGGAGTAGCCACGGGGGTGGAACCTGTGTATTCTGTAAGAGTAACTCATGCCATCTCTCCAGCCCTTGAGAAGCCTCACAACGCTGCTGTTTTGCCAGGCTGGCCACAGCTGCAGAGGAGGAGGGTGAGGAGGAGGAGGAAGAGAGGGAAGGGGGAGGAGGAGGGGAAGGAGAAGAGAGAAGAAGGGGAGGAGGAAGGGGGGGAAGAGGAGGGGGAGGAGGAAGATAAGGGGGAGGAGGAGGAAGCGGAAGGGAGGAGGCAGGGGAGGAGGGGGAGGCAGAAGGGGAGGAGGGGGAAGAGGGGGGGGGGAAGGGGGAGGGGGAGGAGGAGGAGTTGGAGTTAGTCACAGTTGAAGTTGTAGTGGCCACAGACATACCTTGCAAAGGGACATCAAGACTCATATTGGTCCTCTCCTGTAAGGAGCTGCAGGCCAGGGCTTTGGCATTCTTCCGTTCAGCCATAATCTAGACATCAAATGAAAGTGCAGCTTGGGTTCACGGTTATAGACCCCGTGTCACCGGCCAGCCCTGACAGTAAAGCCCACTCCACTGGGATTTAAACTAGTGTCACTTCCTGCCTTCTTTCCCTGCCAGTCTCTGCATTACACATTAACTTTCCCTTCAGACACCTCCCTCCCCAGGAATAAGAGCATCTCTGTAGAGCAGCTGTTCTCTGAAGTGCTTAGAGCTCCCTTCTTCCGTCTGCTGATTCTCCCCTCTGCTGAGAACCCAGCATTCGCCTTGTGGACGTTCAGGTCCCTGTGCTCAGGGAGCGGAGATTAACGCACTTCCTGCTGCTGGCCCACGCCGATTTTGATACCCTTGTCAGAGATCTGGAGACAAGAGCATGGTTCGAATCCCAGCACTGCCCTCACCAGCTGTGGCCTTGCATAAGTGAGCTTCCCTTCTGGGTCTCATTTCCTTCCCTGAATTCATGTCAAAGAGCAGTTGTGTGGACTGAATGAGTATTAAATGAATCCAGAGGGCTCAGAAATGTCAGCCGCTAACATCCATATTCTCCGAGTCTCCCAGGCAGTCTCCCTTCCGTGAGGGACACTAGGGTCACTGTGTGTAGGCATCACACTCTTTAGTGTATGTTTGCTCTGGTTCTCTACCAGAGAGTTATAGAACGGTGTGGATCTGGGGATGGAAGGAAGCCTGGTCACCAGCTGCCTTACAAGTAACTCACTTTCAATCCCAGCCCCAGATTTTTATTGCAAGGCTGGAAAATCATTTCTCCAGGTAGGCAACTTAGAGGTGACCTGGCATACATGGGAAGAAAGCATCAGTTACCCACAAACACTCCACCATCTTGTGAGGGTCTTGGGCATCCGAGGATGTAAGTGGGTTACCCTGATGGATCTGTTACCAATGCCCTGGACCTTAAAAGACCACTACATGTTAATGACATGGGCAAGTACCACCTGCCTGCTTTCCCCTGAGTTAGGTGTCTCGGGCAGCACTCCTGCCTTCCTGACTGTCTTATCTGCTCAGGCGGTAAGAGGGAACAGGGAGGTAGACTCTGTCCGGGCCCCGATCCATCCTACCTTGGAACAGATTTCGTGGAGACTTGTGGCAATGGCTTTTGCTGGTGTGTCACATCGAAACACATGGCATTTCAGAATTCTCGTGTCTTTGTCTCTTGCCACGTAAGCAAAGTCCCTGGGCAAAAGGAAATTTACCAGGGTATTAGGAAAGGGAGCCTTCAGCCAATATGCTCTCTAGTTGTGAATGTTAACTGAGCTTGCAGCCAGCGTGTCAGTGGTGAACTGTGGATGCAGATTAAAAACCAAACCCAAAACGTCAGCAGCTATGGACGACAGAAGCAGAGTTCAGTGGCTGTTAGGGATGGGCTGCTATATCACAAGACAGGGTCTTCTAAACCTAGGCTCTTGAACTTTGGGGACGGGGTGGTGGGGGACAACACAGAGTGAACACGGAATCCTGCAGAAAGCATCTGTCACAGATAGGATGGTGAGACAATGAACATGGAATCAGGAAGGATATGAATTGCAGAAGGATACAATGGCAGACAGTTCGGCAGTGGAAGTGAAACCATGGGCTGAGATGTGTGCATGTGTGCACGGAGGATGGGCGAGCCCCACAGCTGCCCGAGGAAGCTGATAGGCCACCAGAGGGAACACCAGAACACACAAACCCTGTGGCTGGAATGCTACCAAAGGCACGGGACTCTGCTGAACAGACACACTTTAGCCCTGGGGGCAAGGCTGGCCTCCTGTGTTATAAACCTGGTCAGTTCGAGCAAGTGGCCTACACTGATGGCTGTATGTTTTTACTGACACCCACTGTGACATTAGTTGGCTTCAAAACAAGCATGCCACACAATAAAGTTTCTTGCTGCTTTAGTGGAGATAATGTCTCACTGCATAGCCCAGGCTGGCCCTAGAACTCCAATCTTCTTGCCTAATTTCTCCAGTTCTGAGGCTGTAGGCATGAGCTACCCCACACAGCAACTGAACTTATTTTTATATTACTCACCTTCCTATCTAGGTATTTTAAACATTTTTAAAGATATATTCTACGTTTTAATTATATGTATTGTGTGGGTGTGTACATGTGTGTGCGGGTGCCCCCTGAGGTCAGGGCATCAGAGTTCCCTGAAGCTGGAGTTGGGGCTGTTGTGAGCTGGGTTCTCTATAAGAGCAGTACACACTCCTAACTGCCGAGCTATGTCCCCAGACCCCAGTCATGGGGTTTTGCCATATGGTCTCGTGACGGGGTCCAGGCTGGCCACACATAATAGCAGTTCTCTTGCTTCTACCTCCCAAGTGCTGGAATGGAGGTGTGAGCTACTCTGCAGGTTACATTCCTCTTCTTTATATAAGAACTGGGGCTGTTTTCATGGATGACCTCACGAGGCTTTGGCCAGAAGTGTGATACTAGGGTGAGGGAAGGGTGACGAGCTAGAGGGGTTGGCAAGGAAGCCCGCCTCCTTGCCCGCCTCCCTCCCCGGGAAGCCTTGGAGTTGGTCCTAAACAGTGGCTCCAGGCTAGGCCATCCCTGCCTGCCTACCTCACAGGCTCTACCCTCACCTGCCCTCAGCATCTGTCCTAAGCGCCTCCTGCTCCGTCAGGGACCATCTACTCAGCTGGTATCTCTCATACTGGAATCAAAGGTTCCCTAGCCTGATGGCCAGAGTCCTGTCCCCGATCCCAACACTATGGCCCAGCTCACCACCGGACATCTTCTGAATCCCTAGCTTCCCTTCCAGCCTGACCAGCACACAGCATTCCAGCAAGTTCTTATCCCCGCCTTTGTTTACCCTGACTCTATTGCCTTGGCTGGGCTCAGCGGTGCCCCCCAGGTTCCCCTGTATATACTACACTCGCCAGTGAGCCTCCTACATGTCCGTGAAGCTCTGTGAAGATGGCTTGGGCCTTATTCTCAATGCCTAGCCTTGGCCTAGCCATCACATCATTTGTAATCTTTGTGGACTGAAGCACAAGTCTATTTCACACGTCTGTAGTGCTGATTGGGAACGGTGGCGATCGCCTGGAGGTGGGAATGGGCGCTGTGGCACTGGGTGAAGGACAGGTCTGGGAAAGGCGTTGTAGATTTGCTGGGGTGGGTGGTCTTGTGAGGCCAACATGGTCTTTCTCCACACTGTATTCCCAAGCCTTCACTCCTGGTCTCAAGGGCTATCAAGGAAACACAACTCCAAAGAGCAACAGTTCACTTCTGGGGCCTGCTCAAGGGAAGCCTTGTACTTGGCTGTCTCACCAAGCTCCTGCATCCCCCAGATGGTTGGTACAGTAAGGCGTGCAATGTCTTACAACCCTTCTCCTTCCAACTCCCAGGTCTGGCTGCCGTGTCCGAGGCCAAATCTCTCCAGACGCCCCGGGAGCCACACAGACAGTGCAAGCATCCTAGTCTGGATTGTTAAGAGCTGAGGAGTGGCCGTGCCATCTTTCCACATCATTCCTTCTATCAAGGTCCCCCCCTCTCTCTGACAAAGACGAGGGTCCCCATGATTCCGTGCTGTGGTATTTCCCTCATTTGGTGACCATCAGCCCTCCCTTTATTGACCAGAGCTTAATCTACCCAGCACAGCCTTCTTGAGGCCTGCCTGGCCCTCTGGCCCACAAGGCCTTGCTTGTTTAAATGCTGTCACTGTGCAAATTCTGCTTGCTATACCCTCCCCTGTGTGTGTGTCCCCTCTAAAGAACAGGAAGGAGCAGCTAGTAGGGCATCAGATGCAGGCAAACCAGCTTCCGGTTCATTCCTGGTTCTGCTTAGCAAAGACCCCTAACCCCTAAATCTCCAAGCCAAAACTGTTTGGGTGTTAGCAAGTAAATAAATCCTTATCGTGAAATGATTTTTCAAGACAGGGTTTCTCTGTGTAGCTCTGGCTGTTTTGGAACTCACCCTGTAGAACAGGCTATCCTCGAACCACAGAGATCCCCCTGCCTCTCTCCTCCATGTGCTGAGATTAAAAGAATGTGCCACCACTACCCAGCCATGAAATTGAATGAAATTATCAAAATGGCGTACAAGTTGTCAGCTTATGTGAATAAGGTATATATAAAGTAGAAATAACTGTAACATTGGCTTGTGAGTCTCATCTCAACAAGTAGGTGCAAGCATTCCAAATCCACAAGTCCTTCTGGCCCTGGAGAAGCAGATTAGACCGGTGTGACCTCAGACCCGGATATTAACCCAGCTTTATGTGTGGGCAGAGATGTTTATCCAGCACTACCCTGCCATTCTCTGAGGGAAGCTTTAAGATCCAGCCTCCTCGCCCTGCTGAATGACAGCTGGCAGGAAGTATGCTATCCCAAGGTGACTGTGAAAAATGGAACACACCCGGACTACTAACCACTGGACCAGTTCTCCCAAGCACGAGCTCTGTGCTGTCTGTGCTTTCCTGTGTAACCTCACAGGCATAATTAAAAAAGTCATTATTATTAATCTTCATTTCCTTTCAGCTCAGGGGAGGGTGATGAATACCTCAGGCAATTGTCTGGAGTCTACATCTTCCCAAAGGAGAAAGTTGCAGCCTTGGGCTTTACAGGGGAGGGCTTCTCATAGGTTTTGAGCAGCCCATCTCTTCCTTTTTCTTCATAGATAGATACTAGAGAGCAGAAATGTCTCGGTGAGAGCCGTGCACAAGTGTTCACTGACCCCGAGGAGGCTTCATCGCCTCCGTGGCACCTCTTTCCATACAGTCAAGAGGTCTGCATGCCTCTGACTTAATTCCACTACATATCCTGAATCACCCTAAAATAGCTGTTGGTCCCCAGCACGGAGGTCTGCGGAGGTGACAGGGTTTGTTCCTTAGACCTAGAGCATGGGCAAACATCTCGTTAATCAACAGTGAGTCCAGACGCCTCCTCACAGGTTGTCAGAAGCTGTGTTTTCAGCATCCCTCTTCTGGAAAGGGGCTGGTGCGGCACACGCAGTAAAGGCTTCCCTTGGTCCTCAGAGATGTTCTTGTCCTAATTCATGGAGTGTGTGAGAAGTGTCTTCACAGATGTACCAACTCAGGGCTTCAGAGATGCGCCTGTGTCTCTGGGTTGTCTGGCTGGCTCAGGGAAATCCCAAGGAAAGGGAGGCACAGGAGAGGGGCACGGGTAAGGACAAGCATGTGTGCTTCTCTGAATTGACAGCCTCGTCATGTCTGGAAAACCCGCTGTAGACCTCTGACCTCTAGTACCGAGAGTCACTTTTTGTCTGTCACTTTACGCCACCTATGCTTGTGGTAATTTGTTAACAGTAGCGACAGAAAACTATGCAGCAACCCTGTGACTTTCCCCAAGCTGTAGTATGACTTTCAGAATTTATATTTTTTTTTGAAATAGTCAATTCACTTCCCCAGTTTCCTTCTGTGCGGCTGCCATGGTGCATCAACGATGCCAATACAGACCCACAAGGTGCCAGCCAGGAAGCCCAGTGGCAAATCTCACACGCTGGTCAGAGACATGCGAGCTGTGCCCTTACATCCTCTCCAGGGTGAAAAAGGCGAAAAAGGCTCAAATGAAGCTCGAATGACTACAGTCAAAGACAGGAGGGAGCTGGGCACTCGGGTGCCTGAAGAGCCCCTGGTAATCCACTGCCCACAGCAGGGGCTGTAGTGGTGCTGTGGCTTTAAGAATCCTGTCCCAGGACTCCATGATCCATCTCTACAGCATATTCCCCTACGGGGCACCTAGCTTTTAATCTGAGCATCCTTACATGTGTCCAGACATGCGTGTCACATGCTTCTGAAAGTTTGTTCTGATGGTGGACGCTGAGTTTGAGGTGCTTTAAGGGCAACAGTGGGGAGGCCCACCAGCACGGAGACTTGGTCTTTGAGGTCTGGGAGGAGCATAGGCTGGAAAGTCAGTTGAAGTCAGCAGAGCAGACAAGTGCAGAGAATGCAGAAGCAAAACAAGGTGTGAGGTTTGAGGAAGGCTCAGTGCAGACTCCTCTAAGGAGAAGGTGGACACAGGACTCCTGGAAGTTGGGTAAATGACCATTCCAGCGCCAGGACCATGAACTCAGGAGATCACTAGGAGCCATGTGCCTATCACGTCTCACATCCCAGTTGGCTGGCACCAGCGTGGATACTGTGTGGGCTATGCGGCTGGTCTATGACATAGGGGTGTCATAGAGCACATACGGGGTCCCTATGGCTCAGACACTGGGATAGGTAGCTGGCTGGTCTGCAGTAGGGACATTTCAAGAGCCACTAAAGAGTCTATTAGTTTCCATAGTAGTGGTTACCTCTAGAGACAGGCTCTCTACTGCCCCCTGGTGGCTGGGTGTCTCATACAGCTGAGCATCTTCCAGGGACTCATATAAAACTACACCACTAGTCTAAATGGTTCCCAGACCCCAGTCATGACATGGCTTCTGTTTTCCCACACATTCTTCTAGATTTCTAACTGTCCAAGATGGTCTGCTTGATGACAGGAACCCTTCGCTCCAGCTCATACCCTGTGTAAGGCTGGACCAGGGCCTGTCTGTCAAAGCAGGTGTGGGCCAGGCCATTTTGCTCGGAATCCCACCCCATTTGTTTCTTGCCACTGTGGGAGCTGTGGGGTTCTGTTCTACAAAGCAGGGAGTGGGAGGCTTGCAGCCACAACCTCATGTCTCCTCCTTAAACCCCGGCAGACACCACTGACAGGACTCAAGTCCCTCGAGCAGTTTGATTACTGAACCCCTGTGCTTCCAAATCCTTTCTTCTTGTCCTTTTGCTGTTCTCCCCGGTAATTATTCCCCCAGAGGACCAGCCTCAGGTTCTGCCAGAGAGAAAAATGTCAGCACTAAGACATCTTTGACAGCCTCAAATTTCTTAATGGCAAAGCGAAGAACCAGACATTGCTTTCATTATTCTCCGCTCTACGGCATCTCGGTCACCCTACGGGGGCTTGCTCGGTCTTTGTGGAATGAGCAGATAAACAATTCTTTATTCAAAGGGCTGCTATTAAAAACAGCCTCTCGGCTAACTCTGTCAATCTCTCCGGCAGCCCTCTTAGGGGGTGTGGAATTTACTTATGTATTTTCTCTCTCTGCCAAATGAACTGAGGTGTCTAAGGGCCTCTTAGCTGCTGCATACATTAACTGCCCCTGCTGCAGTGACAAGTGATACCAGATAGAAGTCTCACTTCCTTATGGAAGTAGCCTGCCTTGCTGTAAGGCTTCCGGTGACTGAGTGAAAACAAGTGAGTGAGTGTGAGAGTGTGTGTGTGTGTGTGTGTGTGTGCGCGCGTGCATACGTGCATGTATGTGTGTCTGTGTGTACATGTATATGTGTATACATGTCTGTGTGTACATATATACACATATACACACAGACACACATATACATACATACATATGTACACACATACATACAGTTTGTTTCTCTTTATGAGAAACTGGAACCTTCTTCCTTGTACTTTTTGCTGGTTGAACTAGCTTTACTTTCTGGGGAGACCCAGAACATGATAACCATGTCAGCCACACAGATGTCCACGTAATACCCCTTGGCTTTCTCCTCCTCTTTCCCATTAGGCTCGTTTCCCATTTACTGCCCCACGGAACCTCCCCTGCCGGCATATCTTACCTCCACAGCCCAGATGACATCTTTCATCTAGTGACTCATATCTGTTCAGGTGGGATGTATGCTTTTATGCAGAGACTTTGTGCAGGCTGGTCCATGGCCGACGTTTGCTAAGTGGGGGTTAGCACTATAAATGAGGAGAATGTAAAGAAAAGCCTGCTCTGGGACACAGCCTCCTTCCTTGAAGGACGGTGTGGTGGTTTAAATATGCTTGGCTCAGGGAGTGGCACTACTAGGGGGAGTGGCCTGGCTAGAATACGTGTGGCCTTGTGAGAGGAAGTGTGTCACTATAAGGGTGGGCTTCGAGGCCCTCCCCCTAGCTGCCTGAGGATCATGGCAGAGATCTAGAAGAAGGGAAAACAGAAGCCATGTAGACTCCTTTTCCAGCCCCACATCTGCCTGAATGCTGCCATGCTTCCTGCCATGATGACGATGGACTGACCCTCTGCACCATAAGCCTGTTGGAATTAAGTTGTCCTTATAAAAGTTGCCCTGGTCATGGTGTCTCTTCTCAGCAATGGAAACCCTAAGAAAGATGTTTTACTCAATCCTGCATTGACTGTATGTGAAACTTCCTAAGCCATGTGCAATTACCCTTCCTCCCAGCCCGCCTTTTTGTGGAAGTTACGGGCCAGCAGTGTGGTTCCTGGCAGATGGCGAGGTGAGGCCGCTATCAGGAGGAGACAGGCACGGGGACTCTGGCTAACTACTTCTAGCACCTCTGGAGGAAGCTTTCTCTCCCCTTTGCTCTGCATAGGAGGTGAGCAAGGGATTTTTGAATTTGGAAAGAGGACCCACACCAAAACACAGATAGAGTGCTGACAAGAATCAAAATGTGGCCACGAACACCTCCAGGGCCGAGGAGACAAATGAATCCCGTTTCCAAGATTGACTGCCCTTATTTTCAGATTAGACTGGGGTGGGAGGTACAGGAGACTGAGAAGGGGACATGAGAAACGTAAGAGAACCTGCCTGCTGCCTGCCTTGAGGGGTATTTCTCTGTTTCACCATACCCAACATTAGCCATACCGGGCATGGGTATCTGGAATCTCAACAAGCTTGGGTTCCAACTTGGCAAATTTCTCTCCCCTTCTGCTTCATCTAGGAAGATGCTGAGTTCTGAAAGGAGCAGCCCAGCACCTCGCCACCTGGGGTGGACACATTCTGTACAGCCAGGGCCTCTCCAGGAACATTCTTGAGATGTGGACTGCGTAAACAGAGTTCTAGCGTCTGCCAGGAGTGAGGGGGCTTGCACTGAAGGCAGAGCGTTCTCTAGTGTGCACTCTCACTGAATTCAGGACGGCGGTCACAGCTGTCTCCTAGTAAGGAGACCTAGACACAGAGGGAAGGAGGAAGGCAAGAGCTGGCTAATGTCTGGACACCTCCCCACTGTGGATTCCTTTAGGAGTTGTGGTACACGGAGGCAAGAAAGCTTTGTCCCCATGCTCAGGTCCAGGAGGTCCCCCAAAGGAGAGCTTCTCTTAGTCATGTCTTCTGTTAGTCCCAACCCCTAAGTATGACTCGCTCGGTCCATGCTGTCTGTCTCACTTGCCCAACCACAGGGCGAGACACAAAAATGGTCACTACAATAGGGAGTGGAGCTAGGAGGGAGCCCAAAGCAAAGAGGAGCTCATACCTGGGTCTGTCTCCTCGCTATGGCTGGCATCTCTCTCTCTCTCTCTCTCTCTCTCTCTCTCTCTCTCTCTCTGTCTCTCTCCCTCTCTCCATATATATGGAGAAAAAAAAATATATATTTTCTATCAACCATCAATCTGGAGGCTGACATTCAGGGCATTTAAAGCTGTACAAACACCATGAATTTCGTGGGTATAGCCTCTCCATGGAGAAGGGCAGGAGGGCTCCCTGGCTGTGCTGTGCTAATGACTGATACTGAAATTAACTGTATTCTGGCCAGACAGACAGGAAACTTAAGAGAACACCACCGAGTTCCAAATTGTCCCTCCTCAATGTATCACAGGTTCGATGTGACATGGGACATATCGGTCACGTTTCCTCCCCGGCGTGCTGAGTCATATGTTCAGCCATTAGTGAGAGAGACCTGAGGTCTACAGGGTGGCTGTTACTCTTAGTCACTCAGTCCACTACCTTCCTTCCCCCAACAGAACCAAACACAGAGGTAGGTTAGGGCCCGGGTACAAATGATGAGGATGGGAGACTACACAAAGCAAAGGTCTGCCCTCGGAGGCAGAGAAGGCGGTGAGCGGGGGATGGAATGGAAGAAGCGGTGAGTTCTGCTAGATGCATGAGATGCCAGGGAAGGGGAGAGTGAACAATCGCTGGTTACCTCTCTCTGAATCCCGGAAGGCATGAGGGAAGAGCAGAAACAGCGCGTTAGCGTCCGGACTGTATCCAGTCTACAACACAGCTCTCAGCACCGACATCCCATCGGAGTTCCCAACTTTGCAGCCATTAATAGCCTTTCTGTGCTTATTTTAGCCGAACCCTATCACCCAGAAGAGTGTATTTCGAGCCACATTACGATGGAGCCAAGAGTTGCCAGCTGAATTTGCAGAGGCAACAGATCAGCCGGGGGAGGTAACCAAGCCTAAAATATCACAGTCAAGTACAGGAGACTGCAGGAAACACTGACAGGGAACTTTTCAGTCTCCAGCCCCAGCTTCACCCGCACACATACACATACACACACACACACACACACACACACACACACACACACACACACACACACACACACACACACTACCACCACCACCACCATCACCACCACCACCACCACCACCACCACCACCACCACCACCACCACCACCACCAAGAACAAGAACAACCAGCACCAGCACCAGCACCACCACACAGAAGCAATGAAGCAGATGCAGACTTACCTGCTTCTATTAGACATTCTATTAGAGCTGCAGCCCTGGACATTCTATTAGAGCTGCAGCCCTGGACATTCTATTAGAGCTGCAGCCCTGATATTCAGGGGCTTTAACAACGCCCTTAGTGGGCAGTGGGGAAGGATGTAGGACAGAAGTGGGAAAGAAAGAGGTAGGAGATGAAAGCTTCAAAGGTGCAGGTACAGCGCAGTGCCAAGAACGGGCCTGGGTAGAGAAGTGCAGGGAAGGAAGGAAGGAAGGAGTGCGAGCTGGGAGCATATGGGGGTTGGGAGTGGGGGTGGGGCAACAGCAAGTTTAGAGTTTTCGTGCTCAGAGCTACCCGGAGTTGCCAGGCGACCCTAGAGATGTTGCTGAGCCCTCTATCCCTTTCTGTTCTGTCTGAGGCATACAAAAGGGCCCAGAAGCAGTGTCCTCTAAGTGGCACAGGTGTTCTGTAGAGCAGACAGTCCAGGGAGGCAGAGCGCCAGACAGCTAAGTCATGAGAAGAGACGCGGTTCACAGGGACCTGCTCTCTCCTGCACAGGGGTCCTGCAGCTGTGTCACCTAGGCCAGCTGAAAGGTAACAGTTAATACGTAATCAAGTATATCACCAGATGGTGAGCTAGAAGGATAGAGGGAGCATTACACTCTACCTCAGAACAGTATTTGTGCCATACTCCCACAAGGGTGCGGGAGTGTGTGCCCACATAAGAGGAAGCTACAATGTCTCAAATGCAAAGCCAAGAGAAAGCTTAGAGTGCATTTAAGAATTTGCATGGTAAAAGGCTGCAGTAGGCCAGGCGGTGGTGGAGCGTGCCTTTGATCCCAGGACTTGGGAGAAAGCGGCAGGTGGATCTTGAGTCTGAGACCAACCTGGTCTACAGAGTGAGTTCCAGGACAGCCAAGGCTACACAGAGAAAACATGTCTTAACAAATCAAACCAAACTAAACCAAGCAAAAACAAAACAAAATAAAAATAAACAAAATAAAATCAAAAAGGCTGAAATAACACAGCGCAGCACCGAATTGTCAGCCTAAGATTATAGAGGGCATCTGTATGAGTATTATACAACAGGCAAAAATGAATTGTGCATATCTACCTCCACATACAGGGAAAATCACTGAGATCACCTGGGCCAAGCACCAGCCCAGGTGGCACTTCTGATGTTTATGATTACAACAGCACACCCTGTCCATTGAGCTCTGGGGTCATATGGTCCCTGCGGGCCCTACAGCAACCTGACAAAGTCATTAGTATGGCGCTCACGGACATAGGAGAAAACAGAGTTTGAGGAACGTGGCCAGGTCACATAGATCCATGGTGAAGATTATGACTGCAAGTCTGCCTTGGCTCTGTCTCTCGGATGATGAACCCATAGCGATGAACACGTTTGCTTAAGGCAGAGCCAAAGGGTTTGACAAGGAGCCTGGGTTCTTGGAGGATCAGGGAACGCGAGTTTCCAGGAGAGACTCTTTAGGCTTAGGAGGTAGACAGGATCTAGGATCCTGCAGAACTTACCTTCTCATTGTCAATGTATCAGACTCTCCCATGTGCCAGGCTCACAGCATTGGATGACAGACTCCTGACCTAGTCACCCATCAGTGAAGAGGGGACAGAGACACTAGCTCAGGGCATCCATGAGAAATGAGATTAAATGAGATGACACTTAACGAAGAGGCCTGCATTTTGGGAGCTGTAAGCACAAAGCCATGTAATGGTTCCTGCCTCAGCTAGGCTGGCGGGGCGGCGTTTGGCCTTGAGGGCCTATTCGGAGGTTCTAGCAGGGGACTGCAGTTATACTGTTGACTGGAGGATGGTCTTCCTCTATGGGAGAAGGTCATTTTCAATGGAGCATGCAGCTTTGGAAGGGCACATGTGGGACAGAAAGGGAGTGGGAGGACATTTATCTAGCGAGTCAGATCAGCTGACTCAACCGTGGCAAGCAGTGAGATGACAGATGTCTCAGCCATATTGCCCTCATATCTATACGTGGCTTCTGAGGGTGGCTGTCCCACATGGGAAGACATTCACCCAGAAAGAGAATGTTTCTTAGACTCACTGGACATTCTTCTGCACTCTCCCACCCTGCTATCAAAGGCAAGCTTTAGAAGTAACATTTTGTAAGTCAGTGACCCTATGGAATCTCAGGTTTCCTACCTCAGACACGATCGGCTCTTGGAATAATTAAAAAAAAATTTCCTTTAGGAAGACTATGCAAGTGATGTCTCTTTGATTCCATTTTGGGTTACAGCAGGAGCTTTTAATTTCTTACTCTTCTCGAATGCCTCTGTCTAGCGTATGACAACTTTGCCCAACAGCGGGAAATCTAAAGACCGAGAACAGGATGTTTCCTTTTGCATATAGCTTTGGCTATTTAAAATCAGACCCACTGCAAGGGACTCATTTGAGCAAAGAACCCTGACACGCAGCGGCTGTGTTTCCCCCTGCAGGAAGGACTGGGAAACATCTAAACGGAGTTAATTCTTTGGGGCGTAGGAGATACTGTTTAAGTGTTGAAGTAAAAACTAACCATAAAGGGAGATTGCAGGGGAGTTCTGAAATGTCACTGGAAAACTCCAACGAGTCACTGACAGTGGCAGCTGCTCCATCACTCGGTACGTTTGCTGGATTTGAAACATCAACAACCAAAATCCAGTGGGCCCGGAGCTGGGCTTCATACAAGATGAGCCATTCTGAGAGTGGAGCAGGCTAAATTTAGTCAGCTGCAAGCCTACTCCCTTCTCAGTGCATGTGAAGCCACTGGGAAGAATCAAGTCCCAAGATTAGTTCCACTGAAGTAGCACACCAGGGCTGCCTGATCTGCATGCGCTTGCCGCAGCTCCTTGGAAAAACAAGTGCAGGAAAACCGGCAATGTTTTCCTTAACTCGAGCCTCAGGCAACAGAGCTACTTTGTCCTGTGCAACTGGGCATTGGTGAAAAACAGCAGCAGGAACAGCATCCCAGAGACACAGCATGGCATGGTTCTTTGAAAGACAATGTCCTCATTTGTGCCCTGGCCAAGCAACTTCCTACTCATGCAAAATCACAACACCCCTTTCTCACACCCTGGGGCTCACAGGGCAAGCAAGGTCCCTGCTATGGCCCTGCTTGTGCACTATGGTGGAACCTATACACAAGCTTCTTAACACTTCTCTTCGTCACTGTGAGTCTCTGGAATCACTTGTGGATGCAGAGTCACTATTTCTCACGTGGCAGTGAGCTGTGGTGATAAACGTCTTCCACCTGTTTTTGCGTTTTCCTGCCTAGCTTCCCGTCCTTAGTGAACTGGCTTCTATTATCTGTTTACCCTTGGTTGATTCTTGGCTTCTTTGTTCTCTAACTTGATCTGTAATGTGGGCGAACCAGTGAGACACTTTACATCTTTAAAGGTGGGGGAGCTATGTCTGGGTCATCCACGGATTCCTGAGCTATCATGGGTGGTGGTGTGAATTGGATGTGAATGTATGGGGGGGCAAGAAAGGCGGGTCTGCCCCCCCCCCCAATAATTTGTTCTGAATCACCACCAATTTTGTGACCTCAAGTGAGAGTCCACAAGGAGGGCCTGCATCAGCACAGTTTTATGTTCTGTAGCCGGATGTAACTGGAATAGCCCAGCAGACCCCTGTGGACTCTTCTCCACCTTGCGGGTGAAAGACCTCAGAACTGAAGTGAATAACAAGTTTATGCAAATTACCCATCTGGTTTCTGGCGACATTCACTCTCTTCAGCTCAGGAACAGGCTTTCTTTCCTACAGCTGAAGATGACCAAACTTCAAGATGCCTTGAACCAGGGACGCAGCCCTTTCCAGGGCAGGCTCCTTCTCCCAGCCCCGGCCCCAGTGGCAGCCATTGACTGGGGCCAGAGAGAGTAAGTGTGATTTACAGTGGGGTAAAGATATTGAAATTTGGAACACATTCTTCTCAACAGAGGATTTCTCATGACTCTGGAGAGAAGACACAATAATTAAACGGGCAGCTCACCGGTGAGGGGGAAGGTATATTTAAAAGTAGCCAAGAAATGGGTGTCTTGTTTTGTTTTTTCCCTCCCTCCCAAGTCCATCCTGTGAAGAAGAATTGCAGAGTTCCAGCCTCTCTTTGTACAGTGTTACAGATCAAAAGGGAAACACAAACCCACCTCTCTGACTGAGAGGAAATTTAACATTTAGTTTTCAAATGGGGGATAACTCACGTCATGTCCCAGTTTTGAGGGAAAAGTTTGAGCTCATTAAATAAAATATGTCATACATGAACGGTGATGGCACGGCTTTCTTTTTGAAAGCAGAGGCGGTAAAATGGAAGGCGCATGCCACCCAGAAAGCTTCTACCTGACAGGGTAGAGGAGTGTATGCTGTTTGCTGAAGACTTCGATATAGAAGAGGGAGAAGACAGCTCTCTAAGCTGTGTAAGAAATGCCTGCAGCGTTAAACTGGCAAGGACTGGGTAAGGCTCCTAGAGAAAAGGAAGAGGGATGCGCAGGCACGTGGCTTGGTGGTACTTAGCACGCACAGAAAACCAAACCGAAAACCCCAAAGCAAAGCCATGCTGTGTCTGTAGGTAGATTCCCTTCTTCTGTATACATGGCTATCTAAAGAGTCTCTTTTGGGTAGACTGTACCTTCGATCGCTTTCTAGGTTTCCAAGGTAACTCGGGGCAAGCATTACATAGCTAGACCCCACTTCTTTGGGCAAATGGGAGGAATACTAGTGTGAATAACACATCAAATGTTTTGTTTTTTAAAATCATCTCTCACTTCGATGTAAGTTTTCTTGATAATCTATACATTCAAATCTATACATTTAGTGTCTAAAGAAATACAACACTAGAAAGAGTAGTCACTGCTGTTGAAATAAGCGCAGGCCATCTCTGGTCACGGGGCATGTTTTATAAAAGGGAATCCGAGGTCCAGGGAACTGACACTAACTTGCTCCAACCCCACAACTAGCAGGCGGTCGTCTACCCAACCTGATGCCGGAGCATGGCTCTAGTCAGCTGACTGTGCTTAGGGCCCTCTCCTGCAGGACTTGGCTTTGGTTCTTGGGACTGCTCTCTCCCTTCCTCCCTTTTCTTTCTCTCACTCTCCATGTCTCTGTCTTTCTCTGTCCTCACCAGACTATGGTTCTTCACTGCTGGGGCCAACAACAGTAATTACCTGATGTGTTCTTCGTCTTCTCCCATTACTGACCAGCCTACAGACACCCCCAGATTCCCTGCCTTCCCAACCCTGCAACCCCACCCCGGGCCCCCAGACATACCAGTCTCTTCCTGAGTTGGACCTTTTTGTCTATTGCCCATCACCCTATGTTCGTCACCATCGTCCCTAACAGGCTCCAGGGTCCCCAGTCACAGATAACTTGAGCCATATGAATGGCCGATTATATACTCGTAGGTTCACCCTCTCCCCTGACTAAAGCGTCAAGTCCTGTGAGCAGGGGCCTTTCACCTCCATTACCCACCATTGGCTGGCATGGGGCAAGCGATTAACAAGCCCTCTGGAAGGAGTGAACAGCCTGAACCTGCGTGCGCCGCTCCCTGGTCAGCCTTAGGCGTACTGGTGAGAACCTCAGGGAACTCTGCCTGGCTGGATGTCCTTCCTCTGATTCTAATTCACGGATGGTCCTTTAAAGATGACTTCAGCTAATACCGTATTTTTGTGCTGTCTGAAGTCATGTTGTAAGACATCCACTTCTCTGCAGTGGGCAGGAGAGTCCTCGGAAGTTCATTGCTCTCTCGTGACTATTTGAAAGCAAAGTACATCTGTACTCTGTACATCTCCAGCAACAGTGACAATGATTTTTCTAGGGTCCCTAACTAGGTTCCTTCTTTGGGACATTTGTCTAAACGAAAAACGGTTCCTCTGCTCCTACGAATCAATACATAAATTTCCCCCATATATAGATTTCTATCAAGATTTATCGGCTCCACAGAGAATTTTCTTTATGTTTGTACTCTGAGAAATAAACTTTAGCTTGTTACTCAGGGAAAAGAGCAGAGATAACATGTGTGCTGGAGGAGAGGATGGGTAGAAAGCTGTGGGAGATCCTGAGAGCATCGTCTGTGCCCTGAGGGGCACAGTACCACAGCAGGTTACCCTGACAGTGACGTGTTTACACTCTTCCTATAGAGTAAGCTTTCTCATTATTTTTAAGCTGTGTGTGCGTGTGTGCACGCGCCCATGCACTCATGCATTTGTATGTGCACACACTTGTTCATTGTTTATATTATGTGCGTACACACACACACACACACACACACACACTTTTTGGATGGCTGCACTTGAGGTTTGGTGCTAGAAAAGGGCCTTACTCTCAAGCTACCTCTCTAGCTCAGCTTTTGTTTTGAGTCGGGCACTTGCTAATTTGCTCAAGCTGGCCCTGACCTTTGGATCTTCCTTACTCAGCCTTCCCAACAGCTGGGATCACAGACCTGCAGCACCTGACCTGTCCTCAAAGAAAGTCAGTCAATCAATCAACCAACCAATCAATCAATCAATATCTCTTAAGGAAAAAAAACCAAAAACAAAAAACGGCAACGCTGCTGACCATTACTTCAGTTTTACTGCTTGAGTCTACCTTTCTGTTATTATCTATATTTGTTGATATTTGGTAATTCACACAGACACATCATGTTAAGAGTGTGAGATTAAACAGCCTGACCTGCAGAAATTCTTTTTGGAGGCTGTTTATCAGAGCTGGATAAAGGTAACTGGGCCTTCTGACTTCCACAGAACCAAGAAAAAAATAAAATCAATGTTCATTTCAGCTGTCGCTGTGGGTTATTTTTTTACTCATGTGTTCTTAGATCAGGACTTAGTAAAGTATGATCTGCCACAAGTGTATTTGAATGTACAGATCACAGTGACACCAATCCTCTTGGGCATAGGCGAAGGCTGCGTGCACTATAGGCAAAGCTTAGAGGCCACAATGCAGCAAAGACTAAACGACGACTGCTTGGTCTTTACAGGACGAGCCTCTGAGCCTGCTCTAGAGGATCTGATTCAGCAGTGCCATGCACGAGGTAGGCAAGTGTGTGCTGAACGGTTTCTAGAGCACCCAGTGTGAAAAAGAAACACAGCTGCCTGCTAAAAAAATTAATGCTTCCTTCAAGATGGCATCTGATCCTAGCACCACCAAGGGAAGGGAAAAATCAGGACTGTATCATCAGACCAAGCATGGGGCCTGTGGCAGGGCGAGGCACTAGAATGATTCTTATTGTAGATAGGTGACAGACTCCAGCACTGGCTGGAGACTATTCCGTCCATGCGCTGGTTCATTTTGAGCTGCTAAAAAATATCAGAGACTGGGTACTGTATACAGAAGAGAAGTTTCTTTAAGTTATTGGAGGTCCCAGAGTGTGCCAACAGCTCAGCTCTGGTTTTCAGCTACACCGTATATGGTGGCGACATCACATGGAAGCAGAGCGTCACAGGCCAAACAGGAAGCTGGGGAGATCTGAGAGAGATTCTAGGTTCACTTCTAAAATTCAACTCTCCTGGGACTTCCTGCATTAATAACTTACAGGACGCTGCCCCACGACCTAATTTCTTTGCACTAGGACGTAGGTATTAAAGGGACATTATCTTAATATCAGCCAAGCGAGGACTATGTTTCCAGCACATGAACCTTGGTGGATAACCCCAGAGTGTGACTACCATTAACAACCAAACGTAGAGACAGACAGAGGATTCTCTGATCTGTAAACCCTCCAGACTGCAAAACTCCAGCTGTGGATACAGCTCAGTGATAGACGCAAAGCCCTGGGTTCAATCTCCGCTTGTCTGTCTGTCTGTCTGGTCTGTCTCTCTCTTACACACACACACACACACACCCACACACACACACACACACACCCACACACACACACACTAATGGAATTCCTACAGGCCCTCCCTGAAAGATAGCATCCTTGTGGACCTTTAATTCAGTCACTTTTTTTAAAAAATGTCACTAGCAGGCTGTTACACTTAAGAGACTTTCAAAGGGGAAGGGACAAGGGCGAGATCATACCTGACCCTGGAAAGCAGCATGTGCAGGAATAACTGCGTGCTCTGACATGACAGAATCAGGCCAACCTGGCCCCAGTTGACAGCCATGCTTTCAGCAGCGGCTTTCTGCTCTCCTTCTATCATAATTATTTAAACCATCATAATTTATTCATTCCCCCACCCCACAAGCTTACAAGTTGTAGGGTAACCAGTCCAGGCTTCCAGATCAGAAAGCCTGGCGCCCCTCACTCCAGTGCCTTCCCAGACGCTAGGATACTGACCGCAGACATTTTGTATCTACACAGTTTTGCAAAACGAAAATGATTTTCAAAATCCACGTTTCCTGTCACAGTTGCCCTCAGTGTTCGGGTTCATAATTTTACAGTGAAAAAGGAAATTAACAGAGAATTTCTCCGGAAACTAAGTGCAAACTTAGAGTGACTCAACTTGACCATTTTTACAGCTTTCTGAAGGAGGGAAAGCGAGACGCATCCAGCCAAAACTGTACTTTGAATTTTGATCTTTTTTTCAGGCTCAAAATATTTGGTACAATGGTCTCTTGTGGTGCTGGGCAGTGAGCTATGGCTCACAGTCAGTCATGTGACCAAAACAAACAAACAAACAACTATACAGAGTGTTGGTTGGCTAGGCAACAATGTCAGGTAGGGGCTTAAAAGGCATTTTCTGCTTACGGTATTTTCAATTTACCATGGGTTCACAGGGAGGCAACCCCAGTTGAAGCTGAAGAGCCTCTGCGTTTTGTTTCCCTATTCTTCAAAGACTGATAGGTCCTTTTAGCTCCCCAAATGCTAGTGAATTTTCTATGAAGATGCTAGGGGAGTCCAGCCTTTCAATTTGATATACCTATAGAAAAGTTTTAATTATCAGTTGCTACAATATAGAAAAGGGGAATTCACCAATGGCTTCTTATAAAATCGGGAGCGAAGGTAAATAATTTTATATGTAGGTTTAAATCTCTCTGCCCCACCTTATTTTGAATCTTTATTTTTAATCCCGAGCAGAGAAAAAAAAAATGCTTGCAGTCTGATTACAAGTAGAGAATGACAGTCGAGCGCACCGAAGGGTAAGTGTCTTGGAACAATAGTCAGACGTGTAAGAGTCCACTGGGTAGGAATACTCATCCACACTGGAGGAGACTACGAGAAGAAGTTAAGGTCTCGACACAACATAAATTTAAAGTGAGTCACTCCACTGCTTAATAACTCTGTCCTTGAACAGTCGTTACTTCCATTAACATGTATTCCCAACAGAAAAATCCAATGAACCCAGAGCACCGCCTCCCTGCCTCTTCCACAGTCGGGCTGCCCATTCAGTCTCTCCAGCAGCCCCTCATCTTGCTCCTTTCTCTTCATGCCCTCCATCGTGTGAGATCCCGCCTGGACCAGGACGGGCCGCCTTCCAGAAGCCTCTCCTAATGGCCCTCTCCAGGATCTTTGTGGATGAAGTAGATGTCTTGTGACCAACAAAACGGAAGTCAAATCTACAACCACAGTTCAAGGACCCTGCTTGACCTCCCCACCTGTCTCTTCTGGTCAGACCTCCCCACTCTGGTTTCCTTAGTTCACCTCTGTCATCTGACCATACCAGCCTTGAGGCCCAACTCAAGCCTTACCTCCTAGGTGGGCTCTTCCCACTGAACTAACTACGGTCTGCTGTGCCATGCTGTTGGCTGTCTTCAAGGAGCCTAAGTCTACTTCATGAAGTGTCTGACTCGCAGCCTCTATCTATGGCTTATAACTAAAGAGGAATACAATTAAACTCTAAAACAGTGAGGAATTTCTGTCTACATTTGTCCATTTGTCCCTCTAAAAGTTCAGTACTTTGAGACACAAGTATCATGGGAGCGTATGAGATCCAATGTCTAAGACCTCAAAAAAAAAAAAAAAAAAAAAAAAAGAGCCATGGGTTGTGATGAACACAGGCACATAGCAAAGAAGAAATTAATTCTTCTGTTTAGTATAACGTGGCTGAGACTGGTGGAAGACTGAAAGTGCAGATGAATATGAAGTTTTCTGGCATTAATCTTACCCCCACATTGGTACATCGAGGGTATAAATACATTTGAGGTGCCCACCCTGGAACCCATCTCGTCACGCTGGGGGCTGTGGGAGGTATAAGGTTTGCTTAGTTTGTAGTGCAGGATGAGATTCATTTTTCTGAGAGTTGTCCAAGACAAAAGCTGCTCAGGTGACAGCAAGGGATGGCATGAATGATAGTTTTTGTAACAGATTAGAATCGCCACAAGTGAATGAACCATACCACTGCTTACACCCTTAAGAGTTGAGCCCCAGCCCTGCTCACAGCCTAGGCTACTCTGAGAGGAATCTGCTTGGTGTAGGGAAGTTCAAGCCCGAGACCCAGGGACCTGACTTTATCTCCCTACCCCTTCTTTGAGCGGAGCTGGCGTGGGTTCCATCTGTTTTCCCTCACAGCCCTGGGCTCAGCTAACCTCACAGGGTAGCCTCAGGGCTCAAGGTCATCCACCCTGCTCTCCAGGTCCGTCCAATCTCAGAAGGCCTAAAATTGGCCCCGTAACAGCACAGCGGGAGTTAGAATAATACAAGAAGGCATCCACCATGCCCACCACGCTATCCCCAAGGCTAAGGCTCAGTGCTCTGAAGTTCAATATTTGTTAAATAAATAAATAAGTGACTCCACACTGCTTAAAAGCCATGAGAACTAAAAATAATGTGTGCACTGTTAAAAAAAGAAAGTGGGATTCCCATTGCTGAGCCAAAAGCCATGGTACCTTTTTTTCTAGGCTGTGGCCGAGGCTCGATGGACCACCTCTTCCTCTGCTCGGTTTAATTCCCATCTCATTTGTGAGGACACAGTCGCCGGTGAGTTTACAAAAGTATAGGTAGAAATGTATAAATACACACTTAGGATGGTTTTTCTCGACACTATCTCCTGCCTCTAACTTCTTGCAGGAGACCTCTAGACATTTACTCCTTTCCAAAAGCAAATAGCTAAGACAGAAGTAGCAAAGATCTGGATGTTAGGTTAGGAAACTTATAAAACGGCCCTCGTGTCAGAGCAAGGCTAGAGGAGAGGCAGATGCTCAGTAGTCTGGGAAAACTAGAGGAAATCAGGCAGAATCTCCCCTAACCCCCTAGGCACCAAAGGAGAGGAGGCTGCAGCCACAGTTATCAAAAGAAGGGGAAAGACTAATGGGCTGTCTCCCTGCCTCCTCCTGTCTCCTTCCACCCAAGGCAGTAATGAAGATCCACAGCTACACATTCATTAGGGGATCAATAGACGTGCCTGGTTACAATATTGGGACAGAGAAACGGGTAATTGCTAGAAAAGGCGCAGATTCCTCAAGAATTTAATCAAGTGTTGTAAGCAATATTTAAACCGCTGTGTTTTGCTTTTTCAAAAACACTACTTTTTCAATGCCAAGAACACGCATGTGATAAGTTGGCTGCGTTTCCACGTTTTGGGAATTTCAGGCATTTTCTACCCATGAAAATCATACCAATATTCTGCCACATAAATAAAATTTGGAAATGAGGTTTTTCCACACAAAGGGTATTGCCCTTAATTCAAATACTGCATTAAAAATTGCAATATTTTTCACTTCTAATTTAGAAAAGATGTACATGAACATTTCCTGGGGCACATGTGAGATGAATACACTCAGCCACGGGGCACTGGTCATCACAGAAATGCCCAGTGCACACCACCTCCAATCCAGCACTTCCCGCTGCGACTATAAACTGAGATCAAAGGAATACCTCCCACTCATTTCTCTCCGGAGTGGTAGGAAGACCCCATCCTCAGACCAGCTGGCTGCCCTCCTCCAGGCATCGTGCTAAGCACGCTCCGTGGGCAGGGAGGCTGCGGCCTTTGTCCCGCGTGTCCCACCTCGCTGCCTCCAAGCCCAGTACCCCACGCACCTGCAGACAAAGGCGTGCCATCCCTCTCCAACTTCCTCACCTTGAGTTCTCGGTCGGTCTACCAGTTACCGGGGCAGGGCGGAGGCACTGTCCGAGGCTCTAGGGCAAGGACCTGGTACCCTAACCAAGCCAGCTGGGTGCACTTGCTTTAAGCCAGCGGCTAAGCAAGCAGCGGAGGCAGCAGCGGCAGCGGCAGCACTTCCATCTCAAGTTCAAGCTCGCTGCTTCCGCGCCGCCCCGCCCCGCCCACGAGGCCACCATCTCCCATTGGCTGCTGAGCCGGGGCCCTCCTGCGGTGCTCCCGCCAGGTGCTTGGGCCAGACGCTTTGGCAGGTACGCCTGGCTGCAAGGGTCTTGAGCAAGGGGGCTGTGCAAACCGCCACCCCAGGCTATGTTCTGTACCCTTTGTACAGTCTCTTGTAAAGAAAGTTAATTCTGACCCTATTGTGCCTGTGTGTGCTACTACACACAGCCAGGGAGCCTCCACGACAAACTCTTCCATAAAGCAGAGAGTGAATGAAATGAATAGATTTCAGAAGGGAGCCCAGGGCGAGCTGGGCTGGACAGTACATTTCTAAGACTACCTGCTAATCTGCACAAAGCTCTTACAGCAACTCACTTCTCCTCTTAAGACACCTCTTAGGAACAGCTGACTTGAAGCCAAGCTCACCCTGGCACTCTTATCACTGTCGTTTCTAGCTGGCCACCCCCCCCCCCATCTACATGGAAGCAGAAAAGTGTCCAGTTGGCTAAGTGACAGCATTTTAAATGGGACTGGCGGTCAAGAGAGAAGTTTGAAAGAAGGAGGCAAGCTCATTTGCTGATTACATTGTGTGCACAGAATATTTCCTTTGCCTAATTGTGCTGGGCATGAATAAGCTATTTGATTGATTAATTAACAAAATGAAGTAGAAGATTGGCTGTGTTTTGTTCAAACCCCCCCCCCCCACTCCTTGTGCAGAGGAAGAAGAGGAAACGGGGAGCAGACACAGAAATGAAGTAGTGTGTTAAACAAGGACGTTTGTCTGATTTGGAGAAGCACAGAAGGTGTACTGGAATCTCCTAATGTTCATGTTTTAAAACAGGACCAAACATTTACTTATCTGTTCAATATTTATGATATGCATATGCTAACCAGAATCTGTGCTGACAATTGCCTTTTCTGGTTAGCAGGTGTCTCTGCAGGGACAGCGCCATTGACTTCAGTGAGCTATGACCTGTGTTACCTCTGCTACTTATAAGCCTTAACTCAGAATTAGCTATTTGCAGCAACTACAAGGTAGGGATGCAGCCCACCTGAAGGTGGCGCTGTGGGTGATTGGAGGGTTGGGGTTCAGTAGCCAGGGTAGCCCTCACCAAGGTTGGTGATGAACTGATTTCGCAAGGTGGCTCTCCTCCCTCCCACACAATTCTAGAGTGGTTTTCTGCCTCTCAGCTTGTAGCAGGATTGAAGCGGGGGGGGGGGGGCTGGTGTTAAGTCAGATGGGACAGAGAAGTCTCCTGGTAGAGAGGCTGTACTTGATGACCACCATTGCTCTCTGAATACACTCTCAAACATGCCCCTCCCTGCTTCTCCAACTGTCCCCATGGTCCCCATGGTCATCTTCTCTCCCTTGGATGGTTGTAGTGGTGTGTCAAGTCTCCGTGCCTCCCTTCTGGTCCCTAACAGGCTGGTTTTATATGCTCATAGATAGGTCACTTTAAACCTTTTCCCATGGAATCCCTGCACTAGGAAGATGGGGGCAGAGGACCAGGAGTTCAGGGTCAGGTGCAGCTCTACAGTCAGCCCAACGGCAGTTTGGGCTACGTGAGGCCCTATCTTTGTTTTGTTTTGTTTTTCAAGACAGAGTTTCTCTGTGTAGCCCTGGTTGTCCTGGAACTTGCTTTGCAGACAAGGCTGGCCTCAAACTCATAGAGATCCACCTGCCTTTGCATTCTAAATTCTGGGATAAAAGGTGTATATTGCTACCAGCTGGCAAGTCACTATCTTGATAAATATATAATGATTACAAACATCAATGCTCCTCGCTTAAAACCCTCCCACTGGTCTTGCCCTGCAATGGGAAAAAAGATCCACGAATACTTCCGGGGTGTCTGAGGTCACACGGGATATGATCCTTGCTCCTCTCTCTAGCCACTGTTGCAAACGGTTCTTGCTCTTTGTTCTGCCTCCAGTGTTCTTCCAGTTCCTCCAGGTGTCTAGCTATTCCCACCTCAGAATCTTTGCTAACTGTCCCCTCCTCCTGAAATGCCCTTCCCTACGTCACTTACCTGGCTAGTCTTTCCTCTGTCCTTGAGATCTCAGCCCACACAGACTGCTTCAGAAAATGTTCTGAACAGGCAGCACCTTCGTGGCCTAACCCCGGCTCCCCCCACAGCCCTTGCTGCGGTTTGGTTATTCACCTTTGGATCAGCACCTACTTCACAGCGAGCTTTAGGGGTAAACAGTAGTCTATTGTTCTTGTGTGGTAAAGAGTGTACGCTCGGCTACAGAGCCTGGCATCTTTGTTCTCCAAGACACTGGGATGCCGTGCCGCCCAGAGGTGGTGTCTGCTGAAGGCCTTGGGTGTTGTAGCCTGAGCTCCAACTCTGCAGGTGCCAGAGACTGAGATCAGCCCCTGGACCAGTCGACCCACGTGATGGAGCCCTCAGTTCTGGCCACCACGGCTGGAATAAAGCGTCTGTGCTACTGTCACAGAGTCATTCTGTCTACGTACAGTCTGCCAGGTATGTAGCTCACACGGGACCTTCCCCTGTGTGCTCCTTCCCATGGGTGAGTCCAGTCAGCCTCCTTCATGACAAAGCAGCGGTCTATCCATGTGTGCCGAGCAGTCAAAGGTGGGAGTGGGTGGAGTCAGGGTCTTGGGGGAGCTTTCAACCATAAGCACATTTCCTGATGTCGTCACACACTTAATAATGGTTACATTTAGTGACTTTTGTCCTTTTAAAATTTTCAGTGATCATGAAATCAGCACATGACACTTTTACAATTAAAAGGGCAGACTCCTATTTCCAAACACCTACTATGAGTTAGTGCCCAGGTCAGTGGTCACCTCTCTCAGGGGCCTCTTCCAGGGCTCAGCATCCATGCCTTTGTGCTCTCTGGCTCATGACCCCGCTTTTGGCAGCGGTCAGCAGGACTGGAACATTTTCATTTGCGTGTGATGTATGTCAGATCAACTCCAAGTCCCTAGCGAGTCCCTGGCATCAGCCACAGTGCCCCTCCCTATACAGCCCATAAAAACACGCTTCCAACATGATGGAAAAAAAAAAAAAAAAAAAATCCCCCCAAGTATCATAGCAAAAAAAAAAAAAATCCATTTTATTTCTTTTAGACCTGCACTTCAACCAGATAATAACCGTTTTAATGTGCAACAGAGATAATCCAAGTTGAAAGAAACGTAGGTTCAGTCACATGTAAAATTTGGTACTTATCCCAACATGTTCCCTGATAAATAAGGGGGCTGTTACTGCATAACTGAGTAGAATAGTATAATAAAGCACACTACTATTCTGGGGATCTTTTTTTTTCCTTTCTAAAAATAAGAATGTGGCTGAAAATTATTATCCTCTTTAAAAATCTGACAGGAGAAGAAACCTGACGTGATTTATAAAAACAGGGAAGCAGCTCACCCGACTCTCAAGCCGTCGTGCTCCCTAATTAGAATGAAATATTACAGTTTATTTGCATAATATATTAAGGGGGGAAAAAAACCTCCGCGGCTACTTATCTTTCCCTCCCCCGTACAAAGCTGACTGAAAATACGGCCGGCATACCAATAACCCAGGATACATCCCCAAGAAGCATGGCAGAAAAAAAAATCAATTTTATTTCTTTCAGACTTGCATTTAAACTGGATAATAGCCGTTATAATGTGCAACAGACATAATCCAATTTCAATTTGTTTGATTAGATGAGTGTAAACATTAAACAAGAAAACCAAGGGATTGTCATAACAGCGTTTACACTCTTAGCTCGTTACAGAACAAAGCCTGCTCATTCGCTCCTGGAAAGAGAGCTACTAGGAAATACAGAGGATGAATTTGAACTGTCCTTATGCATCATCCACTGAAAATGTTTACATTGCCTCAGTGAGAGATCAAAGCAGCTTTCAACCAGCAGCCACTCAGCTTCTTCCTCAAATTAGGAGGAGGAAAGCCCTAAATGTTCGCTCAAACACTTGAGGCTGGGTTTAAGTATTCCCTTCCAGTCACACAGCATCATCAAAAGCCCCACCCAGGCCTGTGCTTCTCACATTATGCTGTGCATAGTAACTTACGATGAAGGGGCAGAGTGTGGGAGTGTGGGGTGGAGAGAGCAAGCCAGCAGCAGAGTTCCTGCTGTATTACACAAGCAGCCCATCTCCTGGACCCCACAAAAACTCTGCAGGCAGGCAGGTGTCTTGTGGACTGCGTGTGGAGAAGGCCGTTCTAGAGTAGGCACCTTGTGTGGTTGACAGGGGACAAATGGCAATACCCGTAACCCCCCTCTCCACTCAGAGCTCAGAAGCAGGTAATGCTTCCTCCTGGTTTTGGATCTGCCTGTCTGGGCAGGATGCTGTAGGGATCAACACCTTTCACACTTGCTTGTGTGCAGGCTTCAATCATCTGGGGATTGCCTAAAACACAGAGGTCTGGGGTGGGGGACCTGGTCAAGGACCTGGTGATGGCATGTCCTTATTCAGCTGATTAGACTACTTTGAATAGCAAGAATCCTAGTACAAATTACGCAAACAGTTCAAGCAAAGGGCAGGAAAGAATTCAGTTCGGAACTGCAAAGAACCCGGGCGACGGATGCCAAGGGCTCAGCCAGGACCAGGGATATTCCAAGGTTAGTGGATGCTGTCCTGGAAGGCATTCATTCCTGGAGGCTGTGGTGTGTATTTACGGAAGAAACCCCACTCCGCCACACCAAATCTGGGAGACGGAAGTGTGCCTTGCATTCAGATTAGGACATGACCTTTATCAAAAAGACTTCCAGGTTTTAGCACACAATCTCTAACTGAGGGCTCTCGCAGAAAGTTTGCCCCCTCCCCACGATAGTCTGTCCTGTCTAGGTTTTGCCTGTCCTGACCTATACAACGCAGAGGCTCTTTATAATAATAAATGTCTGTTTATAGCAAAAATCTTTGTATGTGGGAGAGTTCCAAGCTCTGAGCAGGAAGCACAGCTCATTTTCTTTATGCAATATTCAGCAGACGAAACCTCCTACTAGACCAAAGACACTGGGCGATTCCCTGGCATTAATGAGACTATGAAGAGATTGTCTAGCCCCGCCAACCAACAGTTCCCATACTTCCAACAGCTGAGGGGATAGAAGCTGGGAAGCACTCAATTCCCAAGGTGCTCAGCCCTGCCCAGCCCCTTCCCTACCTGCCCAGCCCCTTCCCTACCTGTCCTGCTCCTTTCCTACCTATGCAAGCCCTGGCCTCTCTCCTCAGGGAAGCAGTATTACAATGAAAGGCAGGGGACAATGCCAGCCAGGTGCCTCCATGCTCTGTGGGAAGGGGAAACAGCTGTCTGACATCCACAACCACAACTAGAGAAAAGCCACATTTGTGTCCCCACGTGAGAAATTCAAGCCTCACTTGACTCAGGGCACATGACCGGGACGATGTAGGGCAGGGGGACAAGGGTGGAGTGTGGGAGTGAAGCCAAGAGAAATTATTACTTTTAAAAACATTTTATAAGTATATTTTGTGGGTATACATGCTTTTCCCACATGTATCATGCGCATGTCTGTGTCCTAGGAGGTCAGAAGAGGTTCCTTGGGTCTGAAGTTACAGGTGGTTGTGAACCACCATGTGGTTGCTGGGAATTGAACTCAGGACCTCTGGAAGCGCAGCCAGTGCTCTTAACCGCTGAGCCATCTCTCCAGCCCCAAGATGAATGCCTCCATGTATTTCCCCCATACCTTACTTACCACCATCTGGTTTCTGTCTCAATAATTTTACTTTCCCCCAAATGCCATAGAAATGGAATTATGCAGTGTGTGGCTTTTAAAGTCTCATTTTTGTGACTTAGTGAATGGCTAAGTCTGTTAGGAGCTCGTTTATTTTCACTACTGAGAATTCTATTTGCAAAACACTCCATTCCATTTTCTGTCTGTTTGGCGGTACTGCAGCTTATCCATCACCAGGGAGTGGGTATTTGTATTGCTTCCAGTTCCGGACAAGTTTAAGTGAAGCTAATTGTTGATCTGTGTACAGGAGGATATCCGCAGAGACCTCTGGCCCGGCCAGGGAGGAGGGTTCAAGCAAAGGGGAAAGGGCACGAGCAGGGAGGGGAAATGTCACCACTTCTGCTGCTCTGGTGCCGCTGCCCCAGCAGCCATTGTTGCTTAGAGGCGCTGCCCTGGCTGTGCTGAGCTGAGCAGTAACATTCTCTGATGACAGAGTAATTCCCACACACCTCTATTCCTTCTGGATAGGAGCTTACATACAGTTTTGGGGTGGGGTGGGTCTGACAGCAGGTGCTTCCTATTGGCTTGGCCTGAGATGCCTCATCTACATGAAGAAGGACTTGTGGGTGCTGCCCCTATGTAACTGATGGCCATAATTCTCTCTATGGGGGGGCTACATGACAGGGGCCTGGAGTCAGGAGCAGGTGAAACTCCTACTGTCCCTTCCAGGTCTCTGGGGCTTCAAGCCGTAGCTCGACCTTACCAGGCTTCCTCTCCTGGTCCATCACCCTACAGCTAATGATAATAAAACAAATAAGTCAGTGTGATGGCACATGCCTGGGAAGGTTGAGATGGCACAGTCATGAGTTCAAGGTCAACCTAAGCTACATAGCAAGGTCTCAGATAGTGGTTAAGGTTCACAGATCAATGGTAAATGGTAGGAGTCTAGCATGTGTAAGGCCTTGGGTTCAATCTCTATTACTGAAGGAAAGGTCAAAACCAATGAAAATGATCTGAACAAATACTTTGCCAAGGGATGTATTTGGTTTTCATAAACACATAGAAAGCTGGTAGCATCATGGAGTTGTTAAGTAAGTGCAGGTTAAAACCACCAGGATGCACAGGGGAGACAGCACAGTGGTAGTGTTTGTAATCTCCAATACTACAACCAACCAACTACAGGAGTTACCACTCCACATTTCAGATTGCTAAGAGTACGAGTGACCAAAACTTCCTGATAAACAAACTCAGGGGCTACCAAGTGTTGGTGGTGACTGTGAGCAACTGAACTGAGTTGGCTGGGGACAATGTAACATGAGCGGCTCTCAGAGGGCAGAACAACAGCTGCTTCACACAGAATAGACAGTCACCACAGTTATCAACCCCACTCCTGTGCATTTCCTCAAGAGATGTGAAAACAGGGTGACATCCAAACAACACACACACACACACACACACGGGGTGGGGGAGGAGGGAGAGAAAGAGGAGAGAGGGGGAGAAAAAGAGTGGGGGGAGAGAAAGAGGGGAGAGAGGGAAAGAGGGGAGAGAGGGAGGGGAGGGAGAGAGAGAGAGAGAGAGAGAGAGAGAGAGAGAGAGAGAGAGAAATATGAGAGAATATAAACCAGAACCTGTCCATAAATGCTCACGGCTACATCATTCAGGTTTGGGATCAACCAGCCCTCTTTAAAGATGCATGGGCTACTGTTTGTGGATGGGCTTCTTAAAATTTTAGGCTTATCTGAGTTTTCCATGTTTCTAAGCATGTCCACATCAGTAATTGTTAGAAAAAATAATTGTGAGATTGCCAAATGGAACCACTCTAATTTCTCAGTGATCACAAAGCAGTTCTTTGGAGTTACTGCACTGGTTCAGTCCCGGAGCTGGCATGATCTGTTACTGTCATTTCCCTTACAAGAAGCACAAAAGAGAACGAGCTAAAGCTTCAGGCTAGAACTGCCTTCAACCTGTCTTCTTTTGACTTTGCTTCTCTGGCCCACCCAAGGGACCCCAATGTCACAAAGAGAAATCAATCTCATCACTGACAACAGAAACCAGGGCAGGTATAGTTGTCCAGCACTTGGACTCTTCAAAGTGTGTAGGATTTGTTTTATTTTATAGGTGTTTCACCTACATCTCCATCCACACACCATTTGTTTGCCTGCAGAAGCCAGAGAGGGCATCGGATCCCCGGAACTGGAGTTATAGATGGTTGTGTGGGGCCATGTGGATGCTGGGAAGTGAACCCAGGTCATCTAGGAACAGACGGAGCTCTTAACTGCTGAGCCATCATTCTAGCTCCCTTCAATGTTGTTTAAATGAAGACATTATTTATAGCTACTAGATTCATCTTATTTTCCTGCTCACTGTAAGTTTCCAATTGTGTGGGGCAGTGTCACTTGGGATCAATTTGGTACAGCACCATTCTGTACCTGCTTTGTAAATAAAGATTTATGACAGTGCAGACGTGTGCCTTCATTTGTATCTTTTCTAAGGCTGGGTTTGTCTAATGGTGATGAAGATGAATAACTGAGACCCAGACAGAATGACCCACAAAGCCTAAGGTCTCCTTCAGGTGCGACTATTAGCACACTGCTTGCTAGCCTTGCCTAGTTACTAAACGCTAGCATTTCTGTGACATTTTATACCTTCACTGAGGTTTGTCCTATTGTGCTATTAGACACAGCATTCTCTTGGCTACATTATATTAGCTATTTTCACTTTATTTTGCCTTTAAAATTTTACTTTTATTGGTGTATATGTGTATATGTATATGTGTCTAGGTGAGTATATACTGTATACACACACACACACACACGTGCACACACACACACACACACAAGTACGCACGTTTGTGCACATGCACCTGAGCCTGTGGAAGCCAGGAGAGGGCATTGGATTCCCTGGAGTTATAGGTGGTTGTGAGCAGTGCATGATGTGGATGTTGGAACTGAATTCTAGTCCTCTGGAAGAGCAGTATACACTCTTAACCAGTGATCCACCCCCTTAACCAGTGCTTCCATCCCATAACTACTTTACTAACACTCTCCTTTTATGAGCAGAGGTTCAGAGACAATGAGTGAACTGAATTAATACCGACTGAGACACAAAACCTCATTCTCCAGATGTTCTGTTCCTACCATACATTAATTCTCCCCCTCCCTCCCTCATCCCTTTCCTCCCGACACAAAGAACAATGTGACCCCTGAGCAGGTAAGCTAACATCAACTTGACTTTCATGTGCCTACTCTACAGAGTTCATTCAATTAAAGTTCCCCACAGAGTTCACATATGGAGCTCATGTTGTCTGAGTTGGTGTTCCCATTCACCCACACTCCTGAATGCTTAACCTACAAATTCTCCTCCTTGCACCTTGTGCTCCTTTCAAATGTACCGATCGGTCGTGAGGAGGCTGACTAGGGTGTGTGAGATGTAAAACTTGGGCAGTCTCTGGGGTTTATGTTAAGAAGATAAAGAAGACAAGTTTGGAGAGGCGGCTGGTGGTTAAGGGTGCACACTGTTCTTGCAGAGGACTGGGGTTCGGCTCCCAGCCCGCACAGCAGATGGTTCACAACCACTGGTAAGTGCTGCTCCATGGGGATTTAGGTGCCTCTGGCCTCCATGGACACTGCAGTCATGTACATACATACATAAAGATACACGCTTCATACTTACACATAATTAAAATAATAACAGTAAGTCTCTTAAAAGAGTGGGGACGGCAGCATCTTTGGTCTGGTGAGCGTGGAGCCTGCGTCATGAAACACAGCTGGCTGCACACCATCCTCGGGCGCCATGGGGGATTATGGGACACACACGCATGCGTACACACACACACGCACGTGCACACACACACGCGCGCACACACACACGCACACACACACGCACACACACGCACGCACACACGCATGCACGCATGCACACGCACACACATATACATACACACACACGCACGCACGCACACACGCACACACGCACACACGCACACACACAAACACGCGCACACACACACACACACACACACACACACGCACACGCACGCACACGAGGAAAAGAGGGGCGACTACATCATTAAAGCAGCTCTTACAATTTCCTTTTAGGAAGAGAGTAACCCAGTGACCAGTTTTAATGGCCATTTTAACTTCAGAATCTCAGAAAAGCTGACAGGGCAGTGGGTCAAGATTAACCCGACGGAGGGAAGTGAGCACTCCCTGCTCCTGTCTCCTCTGAGTCCCTCTGACTGCGATGATGAGTTAAATGGGCTCGTGACTTATGAACTGGATGGGAGATGTATATTTAAACGGTCCTGATGCATCCACGAGACTGCGTCGGTCACCCTAAGGTCACAATCACTGTAGAAGCTGAAGGAATGTCACATAAGGGAGCTGAATTACTGACCCCGAGCAAAATTCTGTCCATGTACACAGCACCGGTCAGACCCGCTTGGTCTTTTCACCACCAGAGAGCAATTTTACTCCTTTGGTCAGCCACAACTGTTAACTTTCATAGCTACTTTTCAGGCAGGGTGCCTCTAACTGCACCCACCCCACTTTTATGTTAGCTAACATAACAAGGATGTTTGTGTACTAACTAGCCACTAACTAGCACTGGCTGAACCAAGGCTCAACCGTAAGTGGAATGTAGTTCTTTTTTTTTTTTTTTTTTAATTTTATACACTCCAGATTTTATTCCTCTCCTCGTCCACCCTCTGACTGTTCCTCATCCTATACCTCCTCCCCACCCCTCTGTCTCCACAAAGATGTCCTCACCTCCCCACCCCTAACCCCACCAGACCTCTAACTCCCTGGGGCCTCCAGTCTCTTGAGGTTAGGTGCATCTTCTCTGACTGAACCCAGGCCTGGGAGTCCTCTGCTCTATGTGTTGGGGGCCTCATCTCAGCTGGTGATGCTGCCTGGTTGGTGATCCAGTGACTGAGAGATCTCAGAGGTCCAGGTTAATTGAGACTGCTGGTCCTCCTACAGGGTCGACCTCCTCAGCTTCCTCCAGCTTTTCCCTAATTCAACCAGAAGAGTCAGCAGCTTCTCTTCATTGGTTGGATGCACAGATCTGCATCTGACTCTTTCAGCCGCTTGTTGGGTCTTTTGGAGGGCAGTCATGGTAGGTCCCTTTTTGTGAGCGCCCCATAGCCTCAGTAATGTGTTAAGCCTTGGGGCCTCCCCTTGAGCTGGATCCCACTGGACCATAGTTCTTATCAGAAACAAAGACCTTTAACATTTCAGTGGGCCTTGCAGACTTATGTTGCAAAAGTGTGTGTGTGTGTGTGTGTGTTTCCTTTTGGCCTTGCTGCATTATTTGAAAAACATTACATAACAAATCTGCCTCCAAATGTTGTTGTGAAGACTGAAAAAAAAAAAAAAACTCACAAAAACAAAACCAATAAATAACCAGACAGAAAACTTCTCTTAACTAACACAGCACTTGACCGTAATGGACAGGTATCCACCTAGCAACCCAAACCGATAGTCCCTAGCTGCACTGGTGAAATCTTGAAATAGGTTTCTCATTGAACACTGGTTGACTTGTCTGTCCTGGCCCCCTTTTCTAGGGACAAATTGTAAGACTCTGGTTGTTGTTTCTTAAGAGGTGGACTTTGTACAGGGAATGAGATCAAGCTGGACACTCGGGCTGTGTAGAGTTCCAATTTCCTCTCAGGAACTAAGAACAATCAAGAAGCAGATAAAGAGCGGACTGCAGGTCCGACACTGCCTCAGCCCCAGGCTAAAGGACCCTAGGGGCTTTCGCCAGCCTTACACGCCAAGGCTAGGGCAGGTTCCAGCTTCCTGCTTCAGGTTGAGGCAAGGCCAAGTTCCATTCTCCACCCATGGGAGGAACAGGAACATTCTTGAAAAACCACAGAACCACTATCAGTATAGACTGATAGTCACCTGACCCTCGGGTCCCAGATAAGAGTTCAAATGCATGTCATAATCTGCCCATGCTTGCCAGCCAATAAATTCAAAGGTCAATATGCTTAGCCAATAAGTTTGAACTGTAACCTTGCTGATGTAACCTGTACCCCTAATAAATATAAAAACAGATTGTTATAGCCATTTGGGGTCATCTTCTAGTCACTCACCATGAGGGGCTGATTGAGGGTCGACCCCGATGTGCTGGAAAAATAAACCTCTTGCATTTGCATTGAACTCCATTCTCGTGCCTCACTTGGGGGTGGTCTCCTGGTAGTTAAGACTCACTTCGAGTCTTACAAGGCTTGATGCATCTGAGCTTCAGAGTCAGAAGACAATCAAGGTGTCTTTTGCTTAAGATTGTTCAAGTTGTTTTCTACTGCTTACAGTGGCCTTGTGATGGTCAGCTTCTGTTACTATAACAACAGACCAGAGCAAGTCAACTGATAAAGAGAGAAAGCTCGCTTGGCTCATAGTTTTGGAGGTTCTAGCCCATGAATAATTAGATCTGTGGCAAGACACTATATTATAATGGGAGTGTGTGGCAGGGCAGAATGCACCTCATGACCAGGATGCAGAATAGAAGGAATAGTAAGAGTCCATCAGTCCATCTCAAGGGGACACCTCCAATGACCTGAATACCCCCCACTATAAGTCCTACCATTTAATTCCTCCACAACTTCCCAATTGTGCCACCATAGGGACCAAACCTTACCACATGGGCCTTTCGGAGACATTATGCAAGATCCCACATTATCAGTCTTCAAAACCTCAATCTCTAAGATGAAGCCCTGTGTGTCTGAGGTTACTCTCAATTTGAATAGCAAACAACTCTAAAAACATACACCAAAATGAGTGGCTACATTCTCCCCCAGCCTATGATGGCCAGATGGGCTTGTGATTAGTGGGGGTCCAAACGTGAGGGAGCCGCTTGGGCAATTAATTGTAAGCATGGCAGAAGGAGGGGCAGGACCAATCCAAGCAGCCACACCATGGCTGGCCTGTGCAGGTGAAGTCAGAGCCCTGAGGAGACTTTTCTGCTGTGGATGAGACTACCCCAGGCAGCAGAGTAGAGCTCTTTCCTCCAGGCTGAACCTGCAAATGGTGGGTGGGTGCCCGGCATGACACAGCACCCATGCACCATGCCTGTGTCGCCTCGACTCTGGACAGCAATCGCCATTACTCCTCAGTGGTTGGCAATGCTATTCTTAGATGAGCAAACTCATCAAAGGGTTGGAGAGGGTCAAGTAAGTTGCCTGACAATACACTAGGAATTCAGACCTTAAAATCCAGTTCAGTCCTTTTAGGTACCACACAAACAAAACAAAAGCCCACATTGTTGCAGAAACATCTGCAACAATGTTAGACAATGGCCCAAAGGACAGTGCTCCCACTTTAAGGATTTATCATTCAAAACTGCACTTAGGCTCTTTCCCAGCAATGGCTGTACATATATACATATATCATATATACATACATAGATAGATAGAAGGGGAAAAGATGATTAGAATTAGCTCATAAACATTGTTTTAGCTACCCTGGAAATAGAAGGAAATGAAGGAATTAGAAAGGCCTGAGGCAGGCGAAGGCCTGAACCTGCTGTGTGCCTGTGTGTCTCCTGAAGCACCCATGAACACATGTGCTGCCCAGGCTTCCAGACTGAGCACCAGGGAGAAAGAGCATCACCTGTCTACAGACTTAAGGCTGACACCACCTCATGTTATACATCATTGGGAAGAAGACACAGCTTTCAAGCAAGAACTGTTCACCCATGAAATGAAATAAGCCTTCTGGGAAAGGATGATGAATTAGTTCATAAACATTCTGCTTTAGCCGCCCTGGGGAAAAATAAAATAGAGGAGGCGCGGTAGGAACATTCTCGGGCAACCCCCAGACTCCAGCCCACTGCACCCAGCACTGTCGTGCAGAGGAGCAGAGAGTTGAGGGTGGGCGTGCTGCGGGAGGGTTAGAATCTTACTATTATCTCGCACCCCACTGCATGCAGGCTCTAAGGCTTCCTTCACTACCTAGGGGTACAGAGGGTTACGTTGCCCACGGTCACATGGGCACGGGAAGGCTGGTTGTGGAATCTACCTGGAGCGCATCTTATCCCAGTGATGCTCCCAGGACAGGTAGCGCCATGAGGGAGGGAGTGGGGGGAGGGTGCAAGAGCAGGGCAGGTGAGCAATGGGGAAGGGAACATGAACCCCCTCACCCCTACCCTGCCCCCAAAACAACTCCAGAGACCAGCTCCCATCTCTGAGACCTTTAGGTACGTGATGCCTGAAAGGAATAGTGGTTTTGGTTTTTTTTTTTTTTTTTTGGTTGTTGCTTTTTAAGGTTTATTTACTTATTATGTATACAGCATTCTGCCTGCATGTTTGCCTGCATGCCAGAAGAGGACACCAGATCTCATTATAGATGGTTATGTGCCACCATGTGGTTGCTGGGAATTGAACTTAGGACCTCTGGGAGAGCAGACAGGGCTCTTAACCGCTAAGCTATCTCTCCAGCCTGGAATAGTGCTTTTTGTAGATGGGGTCAGGTTAAGAACTATTAATGTACTGTGACAGTTGAGGTAGGCTGATGTGATATGACCCCATGAAAGAATGACAACGGTAGGCTGGGAGGGGTCAGGGACAGCCTTTTCCCTGGAGTCTCCAGAACAAGAGCAGCCCTGTCCTCCCTTTGACTCAGCTGGGTGAGTGAATTCCCGTTGCTTTCAGCCATCGAGTCTGTGACAACTGGCTGAGACAGCTGCAGGGAATGCACACGCTGACCTGCTGTATTTACACTATGCACCTACCTCTCAGCTTTGCCCGGTTCTGGCCAGGGACCCCCAGTGCCTCATCTGAGGACACTTGCTCATAGTCCTCAGTGTAAGGCAACTGTGCGTTCACACTGATAACTAATATGTACTGGTCCAGTGTTGGCCTAGCAGTTACAGGTCAAGATTCCAGACTAGGTTTGGTGCGACACTGAACAATTCATGTAAAAATATAGGATTTATTTTCTTCATCTATAATGGAATACAACATGTGCTAAGTTTCTGTAAGGGCTAAAAACGATCAAGCAGACAACCCCGAGTAACGTGTAAAGCACACACATCAGAACGTGCACACGCTCCTGATAATTCTCTTCTTCTTTCCTTCATCGGACTTTCAAATACTTTAAAGCATTAACTCAGAGGCCTGTGTTGTGTTCAGTCATGTCCAGTGTGACCCTAGGACATGACTGACTGTCAAGGAATTGACAGTCCGGCCTGGGGAGCCTTCACACCTGCAGTGTGACCCAGAAGGTCAAGAGGACCACACGGCTGCGGTGAAGACAGACTTCACAGGGTGTGATATCTAAGAGGCAGCTACTAAAGAAACGTCACTTCTAGGTAGAAGCTGTAAGAACAGCTGGCAATACTCAAATGACTATGCCCTGGATAAGGACAAATGCAAGGAGTGCTTCCTCCCTCCGACTGTCAGTGGACGCTCAACAGGAAGGACGATGCTTCAAATCATTGAGGTATTTGGTTTAGTTGTTACTGCAGCACATGCCAGCCTGCACGGACTGATACAGATGCTTATGGAAAGGCTATGGAAGAGGTGGGGACAGGGTTAAGTCATAAAAACACCAGTGTTCCCAGTGTTGCCTAACATGTCTATGTGCTTGATAGCTGGATCTCAAAGTGCTTCATGGAACTCATAGTCACTTGCCTCAAGCACCCAGTGCAATACGCCCTCTGGGCAGGACCATGAAGCTCTGGTTCATGCCTGCACTTTGGAGCCAAGCATGCTGGCCCACTGACTGTGAGGGCTTAAAAATGCAGATTTAAAAGAGCCTCAGAGGGTGGGCTGGAGAGATGGCTCAGCGGTTAAGAGCACTGACTGTTCTTCCAGAGGTCCTGAGTTCAATTCCCAGCAACCACATGGTGGCTCACAACCATCTGTAATGGGATCTGATGCCCTCTTCTGGCCTGCAGATGTACATGCAGATAGAACACTGTATACATAAAATAAATAAATCTTTTTTTTTTTTTTTCTGGAGCTGAGGACTGAACCCAGGGCCTTGCGCTTGCTAGACAAGTGCTCTAATACTGAGCTAAATCCCCAACCCCAAAATAAATAAATCTTAAAAAAGAAAATCCTAGGAGATGTAGATGTTCCACAAACAAGAAAGATGAAGAGGAAAATGGAATCACACAGGTTGACACCTGGAGGTAGGAAAGAGGCATGAAGAACATCGCTCTTACAGCACATCACTTTGAAGCGCACCAGACCAAACGTGGCTGACTTACAATGAAATAAGCAAATATCTGGCGTCATTCTGGATCACGAAAATCCTCTGTTCTGAGAGGAGGTTCCAAAGCTTAAGAGAATGGCCAGCAACCCAAATTTTATGCTGGAGCTATAGCTCAGTGGCAGAGAACTTGTCTAGCATTGCAAAGCTCTGTGTTCAATCCCCCATTACAATGAAAATGAGAACAAAATTAAAACTCACCTCATGGGACCAAACTTTGAAGAAGAGGCATAGACTGTCCTTCCCTACTCCCACTGGTACAGTACGGACAGCTTCCCAACCGTACCTTAAGAAACTTTTCTTTTTACTTTCAACCCCCAGCTTAGTGAATTCAATGAATAGCGTTGGGTTTATCTTTCCTATAAATATCTTCCACAGCTTCTGTTACATCAATAAAAAAGACAAAGCAACTATTAAGCCAGAGGGTAGGTGGAGATAAATCAGACCATTTCCTTTCGGCATGAAAGGGTCACAAGACAATGACTGCAGGCCACTGAATTTGTAGGGAAAATATATTAAGACATTTTCCTCCATCTGTTACATATAATGCCTTCGGTAATCTCCGCTTGTCTTTGAAATGGAATTCCCGATGGCGGCGGCGGAAACTAGACTGGTGAGCGAGCTGGCGAGCACCTCTGGAGGCGGGCTGTGCTTTCCGTCATGTTCTATGATTCTTTAATTCACATAGAAAGCCAAAAGTGTCACTTGGATTGGTCAATAAATACTAACTGGATGTAGGGAGACATTTTTTAACTCTGCCATTCGTTTTATGACTTAGGAACTTTACAGGGAAGAAAAGAACACCCGAGACACTCTGCTTCCCAACCCGAGACACGGGGGAAGTAGGAAAGATCCTTTAAACACCTTACTGGGCGATGGGTTACTACAAACCCACTCTGCTTCTTTGTGAAACTTTGTATTCTCCTTGCTTTCCAGAATGAATCAGTGGCTCACAATAGAAGGCACAGGTTATATCAAGTTCTTGCATTTTAACTTAGTAAGTTTTTTTTAAACTTAAATTTCAAACTGCTCTAAATTCTTTATTTTCTCCAAAGTTTCTTCTGCAGACTTTGTAATCTCTATCCTCTGTCACCAATGGATAGTTCACCTGGCCTTTTCCCCCCCTAATAATTTTATATTCTATATTAACTATTTTAATGATTTTATAGTATCAAAGCCATATATTATTTTTTTGGTGTTATGTGGGGGTCTTGTTTCTTTTTTTCACCAGGTACAGCTATCTCCAGAGTCCGCATGGCACTGTGTGAATCAGTGTCTGGACACTTGTTTTCCTGTTCACCTGCTGACGGATATTGGCACTGGATATAGCTTTGGCCAACTCTCTACACACGAGATGCCAGGGCTGGGTATGTGCTGCATGGAGAGATGCAAACAGGGTACCATTTGTAGGGGAGCAAGATGGCTTTCAACTCCTGGTCACTGTTCCTTCCCTTTTGCCCTTTAATTTTCTAAGAGCATTCTTCCAGGAAGACGCCTGGAAGACAGGCGTGCCCAGCTGGAGTTACAACCTTGAAACCTGGGACATGACACCTGAATCCAAAGGCCGTGAACTCTGAGGGAGGGAAGGCAGCATGACTCTCCTGTCCTTGGAGAGGCTGAGGCCAGGATTGGAGGGCAGGGAGAGTACAGCCTTGGTGACCCAAGCAGGCTGGAGGACAGCAGTGTTGCAACTCAAGTGACTGGCCAGGAATTCCTTATGGGATCATATTTAGAAATTCTCACTGTACTTTATCAAAACCCAACTCTTCCAAGCACCATCTGCTATGGGCTTAAATTCCCAGCTTTGACACCTATGCACTCGGTCTGGTAGTGAGAAGCTCAGGGACATAACATGCTGTTCTGGGGGCTCTGAAACACATTGGTTTTTGAGGAAGGTTTGGATATCTCTGAGCAGCTCCATGAAGGGATTTCAAATTATTGGCTACCGTCACAGTGAACCAGGAAGTCACAACTTTCACAGACAGTCAAGGACACAATAATTTTGACTGTCTTAGCCAGGGTTTCCATAGCTGTGAAGAGACACCATGACCAAGGCAACTCTTATAAAGGAAAACATTTAATCCAGGCTGCCTTACAGTTTCAGAGATCAGTCCATTATCATCATGGCAGGAAGCATGGTACTGACCAGGCAGACACTCGTGCTGAAGGAGCTGAGAGTTCTGCATCTTGTTCTGAGGGCAAACAGAAGATTGTCTTCCAGGTAGCTAGGAGGAGGGTCTCAAAGCCCACCCCCACCATGACACACTTCCTCCAACAAGACCACACCTACTCTAACAAGGCCACACCTCCTAATAGTGCCACTTCCTGGGCCGAGCATATTCAAACCAGCATACTGTTTCTTTCAATTGTTTTTTTTTTTGAGACAGAGTTTCACTATGTAGTCCTAGCTGGCCTGGGACTACACGTGAGCCTTAAATCCATTAAGATCTGCCCATTGCTGCCTCCCGAGTGCTGAGATTAAAGATGTGTACTCCTGTACCTGGCTTTGTTTGCTTGTCTGTCTGTCTAGACAGGGTCTCATGTATCCCAGGCTGACCTCAAGCTCTCTGTGAAGCTAAGGGCGGCTTTGAACTAATCGTGCCTCCATCCCTAGGAGTTGGGGTTACAGACATGTTCTACCCCAGGAGATTGATATTGCTGGAGACTCCATGAAGGGCTTTGTGCACTGTAGGCAGGTAGGTACTCTACCATTGGAGCTACATAACCATCTCCAACTTTTATAAAATATATATAATTTAATATATTTAACAATACATTGTATTATATTTCAAAGAACTATCACCATGTTAATACAGTAGCACTGTTAGCGATGCATAGCGCCTGTTAGCAAACACGTGCTCGTTTTTGTGAGTGAAGGGATGATTCCAGCTGCAGATGGAGGGACGGAGACGCTGAGGAAGTTCCCCCAACAGCTCAAGTACAGAACCAAAACTGGTTTTCAAATGGCGACTCCCACTCCAGTTCCTCCTCTTGGCCTGTTCTGGCTCCCAGACCTCCATATAATTGCCCGTGGTGATCCTCTCTGAGCTCAAACCTAGGCTCTCAAGTCCTTCGTCCCTAGAGGCTCCCAGGCCATTCTTACTCACTGCATTCAACGGGAAGTTAAAAATCTCAGAGTGATTACATTTGAGATCAAAGCTCTTGAGGTGACAACCGGTTTTGAAAAGCGGCAGCAGAACATTCATTGGCAGGAACGAGGGCTCAGGGCATGCATATCTTCTGGGACATGAGCTGTAATAGAGCGACGCTCTACCCACGAGAGCTCAAACTTCCTCTGCTCTTAGTCACTCATCCTCGTTTATGTGAGTAGTGGGAAACCTCAAAGGTCAAAGGTCAAAGTCTACCATGCCTAGATAGCTCCTGTGAGTCTGTCCCAAAGTGAGGACTTCCCTTTTTCCCCTTCTCCTTATCTGTGGAGCCCGATCCCCACACTGTCCACCTGAGGAAGGCCATGTAGCCCTTGGCAAACCTACAAGTTCAACAACTTCTTTGCCCGGAATGAACTTGCTCAGCAAGTACCCAGAAATCCTGGCGTACCTCTCCATACAAATGAGGCTTGCATAGTAGTTAAGCTCCAGCCAAATGATTTCACATGCACCCCCAAAACTCCTTCCCACTCTCCAAGGTTCACACACAGCCTTTCTTCACCCTGAATAAATTGCAAGTGCCCCAGCTGTCTCCCTGACGATCATCCAATAGAGCTGTTCCGTTGAGTACCATCTGAAGGGCTGTGACACTAAAACCCTCAGGGAAGGCCTTCCACGGAGAACTGCAGCTGGCCGCCAACGGGACTGCCTCACGTGAGTGGCTCAACCAATGCTCCAACCAAGACTACTCGGAACGGTCCAAGAGGGTGCCTTGAAGACTGGTTCAGAAAATGGTCGTAGTCAAGAACATCTCCTCCCCTTTGCATCCCCAAAGGCCACTTTGGCTCAGGACTCAGGACTCAAAAGATGGATGTTTTTCAGGGATCCCTGAACTTGTTTGCATCCTCTACAAACAGCAGGGCAAGCCCCTGTCTGGTGCTGAAACAAGAAACAGAGCAGTCAGCAGAGCCAGAGCCACTGAGATGCATGAGGGTTTGGCTGCTACAGTCACCATTAGTGACAGTTTCACGGTGACTGCGCGACTGAAAGTGCCCACCTGAATTCCCTGAGGGGATGTCTGGGCAGTCACTTACAGTGTCTTTCTTTAAAGGTTATTCTATGCTCTAACTTCAGTGAACACCTCGTCGTGATTGATAGGCGGCAAGGAGGCCACTACAATTTAAGTCGGCAGGATGGTCAGGTATAGCCCGATGCCCCTGCTTACCCTGAGGTTGTATTAAAAAGAAATTAACTCTAGAGGTCACGACAGTCCTGTGGCACAGGGAGAGAATTATTATTCTTTCTCCAAAGACTTCTCTCCCTGAGGCATGGTGGCAGACACCCCAGATTAAACTTTCATCAGCAGAGCTTGGGGTCCATCAATCTTTCATGACTGCCTGGCTCACAGAATCCTCGATTGGATGGAACTAGGAAACACTCTCCCATACGGAGACCCAGTAAATCACATCTTAAAAAAAAAAAAAGCAACGATGGGGAAGCAAAAATATAGGGAACTTTCAGATTAGCTAAAAAAGCTAAAGTGGGGGAGGGTGGGGAGGGGCCAGATGGCTCAGTGGTTCTGAGTGCGTGCTGCACTTGCAGAGGAGCTGAGGTAGATCCCCGGTACCTACATCACATGACTCACAACTGCCTGGAGCTCCAGCTCCAGGAGATCCGATGCCTCTGGCCTTCACAGGCACTGCACACATGTGCACATACCCGACCACCCACCCCACAGACATAATTTTAAAAAATCTTTAAAAAATCAATCAAGCAAACAAACAAGCAACTGTCTCATTACTACTAACTCTCTGTCATCTCAGGCAGAAATACCTATTTTTATCGACCAATCCTACCTATTTATAAAGGAAGTCTCCTTGGCCCAAGTGTTGCTTATGGCCACTGTCTTAGTTAGGGTTTTACTGCTGTGAACAGACACCATGACCACGGCAACTCTTATAAGGACAATGTTTAATTGGGGCTGGCTTACAGGTTCAGAGGTTCAGTCCATTATCATCAAGGTGGGAGCATGGCAGCGTCCAGGCAGGCATAGGATTGGAGGAGCTGAGAGTCCTACCTTTTGTTCAAAAGGCAGCTAGAAGAAGACTCACTTCCAGGCAGCTAGGACGAGGGCCTTAAAGCCCACACCCACAGTGACACACCTACTCCGACAAGGCCACACCTCCCAACAGTGCCAGGGAATCCTGGGCCAAGCATCTACAAACCATCACAGCCACAGCACAAGTGAGGGCTGAAAGCAACGGAAATAAGTGGTCATGGGTTAAAGCAAACCTTCTGTCTATTAAAGGTGATTATTTCAAGTCATTTTGTCATAGTGATTGAAAGCTGACTGAAACCTCACTCCCAATATGCACACTGAGATACAGTATGGTATAGCTAAATAGAAGAGTAGCCACAGTCACTCACTTAAAGCAGCTCTCTCAAGTGCTCTGTGCTGTAATTTGAACATAAAATGTCTTCCAAAGGCTCATGTGCTAAGGGCTTGGACTCCACCCTGGGCAGCAGTGAGAGGTGGTGGAACCTTTAAGAGTGGGGTCTAAGTGGGAGGAAGAAAGGTCGCTGGGGACACGCTCTTCCGGGGATATGAAGACCCTGGCTCCTCGTTACCCTCTTTGCTTCCTGGCCACATATTCCCACCATGAATGCATAACTAAGATGTAAAGGCAACGGACCCAAATAGTCACAGGCTAGAGCAAACCTTTCCTCTTTTTAAAGGCCATTGTCTCGGGTGTTTTGTCACAGTCATGGAAAGCTGCATGGCCCCTCCCTGCCCACGACATGACAAGACTGTACAAGCAGCTGCCCCCTTTAGTCTGTGCTAACTCATTTTTCCTCAGTGCGTAGCTTTATTGTATTTTATTTCTTTTTCCCCATGTATTTATAGTTATTTATTTAAATTACATCCTGATTGCAGCTACCCTCTCTTCTAGTCCTCCTCTCACACAGCTCCTCCCCAACACCCTCTTCACTAATGAGGAGGACAATGTCCCCCCCTGGGTATCACCCAACCCTGGCACCTCAAGTCACTGCAGCACTAGGCCCATCCTCTCCCACTGAGGCCAGACAAGACAGATGGGTTAGGGGAACAGGATCCACAGGCAGGCAACAGAGTCGGGGGTTTCCATAAGACAATTGTTGCTTAGGCATAGCTGATAATTTGGACAAAGACTGTGAAGATCTAAAAGACCCTTGCTTCTCCAGTCCCTGCCAAGGAATCGCCACTGTGTGATCCCCGAGGGAGCAAGGGGCTTCCTGGTTAATGAGGGCTGACCTGTGAACCTGCCACTGATTCCTCTGGAGGGAACCTGCCAACGTGGAGGTGCCTGCTGTAGATACCCCAGGCGCCTGTCTGCGTCTGTCCTGCCAGTTCGTTTTTAAGTGCAGGCAGGACCATCCTGAAAGCCAAACCAGCAGCAGTCCTTTGAACAGGGAGAAGGAAGAATTGCAGCTGGTAACTCAAAGGCCATGAAGAGAACATTAAACTCCCATGAGGGCAGACATCCCAGGGCAGGGCTCTGATCTTTATGGTTCGGGGAACCCAGAAAAGAGGTTGGGGGATACTGAAATAGAGATATCTAGAGGAGTTCTGTGGAGCTGAACTGAGTCAAAACAATTCTGTTTTTTTTTTTTTTTGGGGGCTGGGGACCGAACCCAGGGCCTTGCGCTTCCTAGGTAAGTGCTCTACCACTGAGCTAAATCCCCAGCCCCAACAATTCTGTTTTTAAAAAGGAATTACTCTCAGCATTTTGTTACAGTGAGAGCAGGCTACACCCCTCCCCCAATATACCAGACTGTGAGACCAATGTAGTAGAGCTCAATACGGTTTAGTCAGGGGTTGAAGGACAAGCTTAAGGCCAGACTGAGCAGTGAAGAGACGCAAGTCCTGCAGTAAAAAGTGGAGCGAGGGCTGGGGACATGGCTCAGGGGTAAGGTGCCTAGCAGGGTGGGGCCCTGGGTTCAGTATCAAGTGCTGCGAAGGAATGAGGGGATGGTGGGGGGGGGGCAGCTGGAGTTGATTTTATTTTCTCTTCCTAACTAAATAGTTCTAGTACTGTCAAGGTCCAACCAGAAATGAGCAGTGTTTGAAAAAGAAAACAAAACAGCAAAACCGGAAACCGGAAGACGTGTTATGTGTGGCAAGAGGCCTCTGAAAGCAACGTGAACCAAAATCCCTCACAAAACCCCCTGGAGGTGACCTGGGAGGGAAGGGGCCGCCAGGCACAATCCTTTACTCTACACTCAGGGGACAAAGATTTCCTGGGATCAAAGCCAGAGAGAACAAGGAAGCCAAAGATAATCATCCGACAGTTGGGGAATGCTTGTGACAAGCGAAGACCCTACAATCAGTCACCTCTACAGCTAGAGAAGGGATATCTAGGGAGGTGTGCTGTGCAAACCACATCCGCACTCACGGTTTCACAGGGTACACATTCAACCTGAGTAAGAACGCAGGACCAGCCGCTAAGAAGTCTCCATACACATGACGGCGACTCTTAATTATGGGGACTTTTATCTTCATGAGAGAGGGCCCAATGCGGCTCCACCTACAATCATTACTCGTTGGATGCAGGCACATTTTTCTTAATAAACAAACCCCAGCAGTTTAGTGTTGCCGCTAACGTGAACAGATGGGCCTACTACCCCGAGTAGCTCTCCCAAAGTGAGCTTCACATGACGGGGTGAGACACATCCCACACCTCCACAGTCCACGCAAAGGCTTGGTCCTCCACCCCCAGAACTGCTGGGGAGAGATGGGCCTTTAAGAGGTAGGGACTATGTAAAGGTGCCCTGGGAACGTGACTCTGATGGGGACACTTCCCCCCTTTGGTTTCCCAGCCATGGTGAGGGAAACAGCTCCCTCTACCCTACGTGTCCCTCTAGATGTAGGGCCACCTTGCCGTAGTCCTAAGGGCCATGGTGCCAGCTGATCGTGGACCGTGGTATCCTTTCTTTTATAAAAAATTAATTACCTAAGACATTTTATCACACAAAGCTGAGTAACACAGAGAGTACTGCAATCCAAAGCCTCAGAGAGGGAGGGGTCAGGGTGTGAAAAGGATCTGTCACCTGGTTTAACAGTTTCCCAGGTTGACTCTAGACCAGAGCTTCTCAACCTTCCTGATGCTGCGACCCTTTAATACAGTTCCCCATGTTGCAGTGACCCCCAAACTGTAAAATTATTTCATTTTGCTGCTTCATAACTGTAATTTTGCTACTGTTAGGAATCGTTACATAAATATTTGTGGAGATGGAGGTTTGCCAAAGGGGTTGCTACCCACAATGGCTTAGAGCCACTGCTTGAGACGGTTACACTCTGGATATCTTACACGCTGCACCAACATGACAGCTTCCCATTAATGAGATCTGAAACTCTGATGGTCCCACCTGTCCCTTTCCCTCATGGGAGACAGCAGGGATCACCAGGCTCAACTGCCTTTGGCCAATGGATACAGGATCTCGGCACCCTGTCCTAGAAGATGGGATCATATCTGCCATTGGGAAAAAGCGGGGAGTCTCTGCTAAGAGTTCCCTGAGGTTGAGAGATTGGGTTCACAAATGTTTGATACTTCTATTTGGAATAAGGGAAAGCTGCTTCTCATTGCATAAAAATGCTGAGTTTAAAGTCTACATAGGCCTTTGAAACAGGGAGGCCACACCCCTTCTACCTATTGTTGGAATGGTGGTCTGGCAGGCTCATGGAGACCCAATGAGAAGGGTCATCTCTCTTAGTGCCGTCAACACGCCTGAGGACGCCTTCTTCCACACAGTGACGAGGACATTGCACATCACTACTTTGGGGAATACACAAAGCTTCCTTTTACCAGCCTTGGTCCCTGGGAGAAGGGGGGTCTCCATGTTTGTCTCACTGTGATTAAAGGAGTCAAAGTGTGATGTGGCCAAGGAGGAGGAGGAGGCAGCCCCACTTTTCCAGGCAGTAAAGCAAGCAGGTCCCTAATGAAGAAGGCAGCCCCCTCCTTAAGCCGGGAAGAAGCTGCAGTCAGAACTGAGACCCTATAAGCAAACCCCACAGAGCCAACATTAGAGGCAACTCCCAATGCCTTACCCTGCTCAAAAGGCTTTTGGGACTCAGCCGGAGAAGACAGTGGGAGGGGTGCCATTATCCATCTCCCCCAGGAGACCTCTTCCTCCAGAGTAAAGGGACTACCCAAGAAGCTACAAAGAAACTGAACTCACTTGAAAGCTGAAAGAAAAACACTGGACCCAAAACATTTGCAGAAACTGAAGTTTCCCGGCCCAGTGGGGTGCAGTGCTCTGTGGGGAAGGTCTGTGCCCTTCTGGCATACACACTTTCCTTACTCATTTTAACCACATCAAGAAACACCCCCAAGAGATGCCATTTTCTCAGCGAGGAACGTTACCAAAGAGAATGTGAAATGGCCTTGTTTTCCCCGGCAAAATGAAACACTGTTAATGTTTTATTCATACAAAGTGAAAAACCCCTTTCCTTTGCAGCATTACAAATTGAATTTGCTCTTGTAAATTGCTGTTAAGGAAAAAAAAAAAAAAGAGAGAGAGAGAATCAAAGGCAAAGGAAAGTTAAATATATATCGGAAACACAAAAGCTCCTTCTTTCAGGGCACGAAAGCTCAGGGGACCAATGGGAAGAAACAGAACCTTTAGGCTGCAAACTTGTTCCTTATGTACGACTTACTCCAAAAGGGGTCAGGCTCAAAGACACCCCGCCCCTAACTACTGAGACACATGGAGACCCTGACTGCCTAGAGGGAAGCACCCACAGGATGCCATCTAACTTACACTGTGCTCTTTGGTGGGGGTACGAGTGGGGGTGGAGCTGTGAGGAGCTCTTTCTGCCCTGCAGGTCGACTGAACTCATCAGAACTGGCAAGGGTTTCTTACCCCCACCTCCCCGTGATCCTTGAAGCTGGTAGACTCTCCCCACTGCATCCCCAGTGCCTTGGAATAGAAGCCATGTAATTAGCTGCATCTGCAAAGTGCATGTTGCTTTAAACAAATCAAGAGTAAACACTCATTAAGCCCTTGCATGTTTCCAGCGTTGTGCCAATTATGGTACACACTGGCTGGCGCATGTGCACGTGTGCTGTGGTCCCTGTCGTATCTTCATTTCTCAGAGGACAGATGACGAGATTTGCAAAGAGCTCGCATAGTTCCGCCATTGAGAATCCAAATCACATTCTCTCACACACACGAAGCGACTGAATTTATTTTAAAGAAATAGTGTAGACGGAAAACTTGCATCAGTAAGATCTAACCTCAAAAACACACCACAGGCTACGGATGTGCCACAGTGGTGACGCATGTGCCCAGCATGCCTGGGGCCTTGTGTTAAGCACCACCACAAACAACACCAAAACAAAAAACACCCAAATGCACGATCCTAGTTGTTCCAGTATGCAATGGTCTCCACTTTGGCTCCTGCTGCGCCGATAAGCACAAGAACAGAAGTCGGTAAAGTAAGCGCTCTCTACCGAGACTATGTATTTTCAAAGAGGAGTAATGGCCACCTCAGAGTTCCTTTGAAAAGTAACTCACTGAAGAGAAGGTGAGCAAATGACCGACCAGTGTCTATGAGCCTGCTATCCACTCACACACAGCTGTCAGGACTCCTCGCTCTGGATACAAAGCTCGAAGGTGTGCTACGCCCTCAGGAAGGTTTGACCCAGTCGGCAGCCAGACGATCTTTCTCACATCTGGCTACAGCATAAATGCTTATTCTTTTGACTGTCAAATACCTAGCCAAAAGCCTTCCTTTCTGGTTTAGGATGTACAACTGGTCAAAAGCAATCAAATACTGTGGTGCTTACACACAGGAGGACTGCAGAAGGCAGACCCTCTTCTTATAAAGAACGAGGTGACTCAATTCCAAACGAACAAACAAAAAACTAAACCAACCAGAATGTCTAGGAGAGCATTCCTTTGACACCTGTAATTTTTACTACTTTTATAACATTTTTGTCCATTTCAACAACATGATACTTTAACTGTCCTATGGATTGACCCAAGACACCAGAAGATGTCCCTGTACCTTGGGAATTGCCAAACTGACTACAACGGAAGCATCAACTGTGTATCAGTGGCTGATACCATGGGGTCCAAGTATGATGTTAGTGATAACAGCTGCTAAGGTTATTAGCTATGACATGAAAATCAGAACGTCAGTTTCCTGTCCCTGTGGAGAATAGAAGATTCAGAGTTCTTCTGGTACCTTGGGTTTTCAGTAGAATTTCACAGAAACACACATGGAATACAATTGCTCAAGTTTTTAAAAACGAATTAGCCAAATCCAAGCCCCTGACCCTTGTTTGACTTAAAAATGGAAGGTTCGGGCTTATGCGTGATCCCTTCAAACAAGCCCCTTATGAAGAACCGCCATTAGCGGCATGAGTCTGAAGTAGCCGGATGCAACCAAGTACACCCCTGATTACAAACGAAATACAGAGAAGAGAGAAATAAAGAGGTGCAGATGGTCTGATTGTTTGGGAACTTGGTAAAATGAGGGAGGAAAAGAATGCAGACCCAAAGGCAGGAGTCAGAGCTGACAAAAGTTTGAAGGACAGAGCCGGGAAGGAAAAAGTCGGGATACCTCGGGAGGCAGGGGAGCAAGGTAGAGACTCAGCTCTAGCCTGCTGCGTCTCTAGTCAGCTTCTGAGAAGCCTCATACTGGGAAGGTGCCATGCGGCCACACTTCCGTGTTAGGCTTCACCAGCCCAAAGCACTCACCGGCCGTTGTCTCGGCCCACACCCCACACTCGGATGCTCACGATGGGCTGGGAGTGTAACACAGAGCGGTCCATGGGGTCCACCAGGCTGAGCATGTCATTTTCCAGGATCAGGTACATGTCTTTGCCCTGGGAGTCAAGGAGAAAACATGGAGGCCTTACATCTGATGTGTTCCAGCCAGCTCTTGTCTTTTAACTCTTTACACTTCCGGATCTAGACATGTTACTAACGAGAATGTCCCAGAGAATCTTCCTTTATAACCCCCCCAATACCCTCTGTAGTCCTCCCCATTCTTCATGCCAAGGACCCACTCCTTTCCTTGACCCACAGCCCTGCCCTCGCCTCCACCCTTGCACCCTATGTCCATGGGATGTGGCCAGCAAAGGGTGAGCCTGGCTTTGCAGTACTTCTCTGTACAGATGGCAGCTCGCTTCCCTGGGCTCGATTATTGAATGTTAGGTAATGCACCGGATGTCCGAGGCGCTCAGAACTCTCAGCTGCTCTGTGAGAGCTTAGCTTAGTCTCTAACTAGTGCTGGGGACACTGAGGCTGAGGGCTACATACCTGCCCATGATCTGAGGCAGAGCCTGTAGTGGGCACTGCCATAACACTGGGAGGGTTTTCAGCTCTTGCGCTCCAGTTTGGACTTGTGGGGTCCATGTCCTCGTTACCCGTATAGAATGGTTCTCTAGGGGCAGGAATGCTAGCTTTACATAACTTCTCTCGTGCAATCCTCACGCACATTTTAAAGGAACTATTAACCATCTGCTGTATGGCCGGAGGGTGGGCTCTCAAGAAGGCAGCCCAGATGCTGCCACACTGAAGGCAGGGAAGCCTGCCTGAGCTGAACCATGAGGTCTCTTGGTTCAGTGCGGCTCCAATCCCAGTGGGATGGATCAGTCGCTCTTGGTACAGAGAATGACGTCAAAGGGTCTTAGAATGACTGAGCTGTGCCAAGGCAGGTAGAGAGTGTGTCTCTGTTGGAGAGTATTTATGCTGTGGTCAGTGTCTACAGCTTGGATTCAGAATGAGTGAGAGCCTTCCCTCAAGAGCAGATGAACCATTTGTAGGTGGCCAAAGCATCCCCACAGAGCCTGAGCGATGGGATTGCCTGCCGCCTCAAACCTATGGCATCTGCAAATGTCTGCCAACCATGTCAGTGTAAACCACAGCGAACGTTCTTGTAAAGCCCCTGCTGAGGATTTTGACAGAGGAGAGCAAAGACTATTAAATTTCTCCTTCAGAGATCACACTTCAGTGTCAGAGTCGGTCCTGGGTGACTGGATGGCCCCTGGGAGAAGTGAGAAGTCTCAACAAGGGTTTTCTTGCAACAGAAAACTTTTCTTCCTCCATGCATAGGATCAGCGAGTCTGGCTAGCAATGTATTCTAGCCCCATAGCAAGGCTCTCCCTCAGGACAGACTATACCACGGAGAGGCTGAGAATCTCTTCTCATCGTGATGTACTGCTGGGAGACAGCAGTGGAGTTGCAAACAGTCCAGGCTGAAAGCCAAGTCTCCTACCCACGTTTTGCTTGTGGGACATGTGCTGAGCACTATTTCAGGTGCTCTAGATGTGTCACAGGCCGCTCTGTGTGTCTGCAGGTCATAGAGTTTGAGTATGGCTTCCCCTGTCTGATGTATTCTTAATGTGAGTCTGGGGGTGTTTCCCTCACTACTTTCTACTTGGATATTATCTCTTATCATTTTGGTTGTGGGCCTAGCCTTTAATAGCTAAGTCATCGCTCCAGCTCTCAGATATTATCTTAACTAATAGTGCAAAGTAGACTTGCTTTATTAAAGTGAGACCACACATAGGCACCAGTTCTAAGTCATGTGCAATGACTGTCAGGTTCCAAAGCAAGAATGTAAGTGTCATTAGTCACCTTTTAGTGCAGGAGTGGGAATCAATGTCACTGAGAGCCATGGTTTGTCTCCCCCCAAACTGTTAATAGATGGACATTTCACTGTGCACATGCAAATGGGAAGGCTTCTGAGCTGATGGACCTTTGAGGGTTAGAGGGTTAGAGGGTTAGAGGGTCAGGGAACACATTCAGCCACTGGCGGCTTTCTTGGGGGTGTGCTTCTGAGTGGCGTGCGGCAGAGTTGGTTACCCGTAAGCTACGCTAGTTCTTCATGCTGACAGTATCTGTCCATTGCCGTTGGTGAACACATCAAGCACACGCTGGGTCTCACAGAGACCCGGGGTTTAACGGAACATGGCAGAACACAGGAAAGGAGCTGCTGCTTTTCCACGGGCGACTCACCTCTCCCCAGATGCCAACTGTGTCCCGGATGTCGTTTTTGCAGTAGGAAAGCTGCCGGATGCAGTTGTTGACAGCGACACTGCTCTTCCCAGGGGCAAGGTCCTCCTCTGCCATCTCTACCCAGCCCAGAGAACGCACAGCAAAACACTGGAAGGCAAGACGTGACTCATTAGCTGGGGGCGGCCTGTCTCACATTGCTAAGAGCTACCCGGCAGCTGCAGGGTCTGCTCGGCACCTTGATTCGTCTCACTGTGGCTGACCACCCAACTCAGCTTTACTGTTGGAGGGTGAAACTGTGAAGATTTGTACTTTTGCTGTTTTGAGAAATGTGGGAGATGACCTTCTTTGTCTAATAAAGTTGTGCTTTCAGACTTTTTTTTCTCCCCCTTGAATAGAGTAGCAGGAACATAATTACAGAGTTAACTAGCGGGTACAAAGCTTTCTAAGTCCTCATGACCTGTGATAAGGCAGATTTCGTTCTTTCTCTTCCTTCCCTCCTTCCTTCCTTCCTTCCTTCCTTCCCTTCCTTCCTTCCTCTTTCCCTCTTTCTTTCCGTGGTAAGAAGGGTAACCCCATGAAACCTAGTATTATTAAGTTTCTAGGCAAAGAAAATAGAAGAGAATGGCGTTCATGCATAGTCTCCTTCCCTCCTGACGACAATGAAACAGAGGCCACTGCCCAGAGACGGAAGAAGATGAAGGGCTTTCAGGATAACAAGCAAGGTCTGCGGTCCAACAGAAACATCAGCACCCAATCCTGAAATGCTTGTGGATCACATGGAGCTTTGGGTATCCTTTAAGCACAACTCCCACAGACTCTCTAACATTTAAACGTATTTTATTTATTGTCCCCGCCCTCCTGTTAAAATGTCTAGCGTTCATTGTTTCCCTTTAACCTAAAAAGCATCATATGTTTCTGCAACGGGAGGAGAAAGAGAAACAGTAATCCAGCCTCCAACCCTGCAGTCTACAGTGGTGACCCGACCGCCAGAAATGCTGGTGCAGTAGTGGTACACAAGTTATGGGAGCAAACAATTACTGTCTGGCTGGACGTATGGCCCACGCCATGAGATGAAACCCATGCCCAACACTGCATAGGTGACCGAGAACCTGACACTAGACAGGCCAGGGACCCATGAGAAAATGAAATGCTACTGTTCTGCTAATGTAACACGGCAAGGAAATGACTCCTGAGGACACTCTACTATGCTCACAGACCAGTGCTCTATTCAGCCACCATCAGAGAAGCTTCCTCCTGCAGTAGATGGGGCAAGCGCAGAGACCCAGAGTCAATATGCAGAGTGAGAGACCTTGAAACACTCCATCCTAACGAGATGTCTCCATCAAAGCCCTCCCCCTGGGCTCCGGGAACTCTGTGAAGAGCAGGAAAGATTTTAAGAGCCAGAGGGGGGATGGAGGGCACCAAGGCCTTCTAGACCTAACAGATTAACTTACATTTGAACTCAGAGACTGTGGCAACATGTATGAGGCCTGTACTGGTTTAAGCCAGACTGGAGATGCAGATTACACTTATGGACAGGCCCCATGCCCAGCAGTAGATGACAACAGAAAATTAACTCAATTTTGAGTTATTATGAACGTGTTTTTTTTTTAGTCTTATAATGCTTTGTCTGAACATTTTTTTTTATTTTACAGGTTTTGTACTTATACATTACAGTTTTGATTTTGCATCTTTATAAGATCTCTTTCTCTGTGAGGTGTGGTCTGTGTCTATATGGGTTTCTTGTGCCTTTTCTTGGGCTTTTAAAAAAATTTTTAGTTTTCTGTTTTATCTTCTCCTATTCAGGTTTGTTTTTATTTTATCCCCTTTGTTTTATTGTTATTATTTTCATTTTAAAAAAGATGCCTATTCGTTTGCTAATGATAGAGAGCAAGACGGGGTGGAGATTTTGGTAGGTGGGGAGGATCTGGGAGGAGTTGGAGGAGGGGGACCATAACCAGGATATATTGTATAAAAAAAAAATCTGTCTATCCATTCATGCATGCATCCATCCATCCAACTGTCTATCCGTCTGTCTGTCCATCCATCTGTCTGTCCATCCACTTAACCATCCATTCTTCATCCACATACAAACCAAAGAAATCAGTTATGTGCTTAACTCTGAGACATGAAACAACATGCGGGAGGGACAGTGCTCTTGACTTCGAGATTCGCTGTCCCCAGATGATCTACATTATGTTCCCTCACCCCTCCCTGCACTCAAGGTCACTTTGAAGCTATGCACCAGTTGACGAGACCAGGGCCACGGGGGGCAAAGGGCCACATTCTTCCTCAAAAGCAAAGAGACTGGCTCTCAAGAAGTTGCCATGTTTCTAAATGTAAATTTGAAAATGAAATGAAGACTGATGACATCTTTCCCAATGGACCAGCATCAAGTTTGGTCTAACCTCCTCCACACCAGCACCAGTCCCTTGCCTCATCTATCCCAACGCGACCAGCATCAAGTCTGGTCTAACCTTCTCCACTCCAGCACCATGATCAGAGTCCCCGGCCTGTGTTGCTAATCATACTTCCTGGATAAACTCAACGGAATGCTAAACGCAGAAGCAACCTATCCCGCACACCGCTCACAGATGCTCTCAGGCTAGAGGGGAAGGCGGGTAATGCCTGCTTGCTGTCAGGCAGTCAGTGTGCGCATGAGCGATGTCTGTTACAAATAAATCCGAGAGAAAAGGCCGTCCCGGAGACTGTAAAAGCTACTCAGTGCCTCCCTTCTGGGGCACAGCTGTGGCAGAGCCCCTCACAGTTGTTCTCCATGTGTGTGAGCAGCAGGGGAGGCTTCAGGGAAGAGAAAGCACTTGTCTGCTGGCTGGCCTTTCTCTCTCCTGGCTCTGCTTTCTCAGCCCCCAAACCAAACTCTATTTCTCTGGTTGGCTCGTCAGAAACACCCAGGCACACTCACCAAGCATCCTGTTTTATTAAAACCTACTACCTGCTTCTGAGCTCAGAGGCAGCTGGGAAACCACTATTTCTCCAGGAGGCAGGGAAAGCTTAAACACATCTCCCATTGGTTTCCAACACAAGCCCTTGTTCGTAAAATCACTGTCACAACCCACCCTCTGGCCTTGTCCTTTAGAGCGTGTCACTTCCCTCCTGCCTCTCAAAGAAATGACTTTACGTTTGGATGATATACTAAGCCCACTTTACTTACGTATGCATTCTTACGTGTGTGTGTGTGTGTGTGTGTGTGTGTGTGTGTGTGTGTCTGTGTGTGTGTTTGCGCACGCGTGCCCATGCTCACAACACATACGGATAGCGCGAGGCCTGGGATTCTTTGGCTTTGGGTACTACTCTTATGTATGTGCAGGCGCATGCGTGTAGAGGCTGGAGGTAAATGTTGGGTGTCTTCCTCCCTTTTTCCACCTTTTTTTCTGAAACAGAATCTCTCATTGAATCTAGAGCTCACCAAATCAGGATGGCTGGCCAATGAACTGGTCCCCAGCTCCTGTCTAACCCAAAGCCCATTCCTTCCTGACTATATCACAGGGTCCCTGTCCAGGCCTCAGCCTCCACATCAGAGGCTAAATTCACTAGGGTTTTGACCAAGATAAATATGTACTGATTGTCACACCCACCACTTTTGAGGGTATAAGGGTCATTAACAATCAGGAAGGTAAAAGAATACTGTCTACATTTTGTTCCTTGAGTGCAAGAACACATGGGTTTCAACCTAAACTAACTCAGCAAAAAATTAAAAAGGCATTTTTCTTGGCCTAAAAGAAAAAAAAGAATCACTTAAACTACCACAGCACACCCAGAACATGCTTTTATCACATCAATAAACAAACAAAAGCCCAAACTATATCATCACCACCACCACCACCACCACCACCACCACCACCACCACCATCATCTCACCATCATCACCACCACCATCATCATCACCACCATCACCATCACCACCATCATCACCACCACCATCATCACCATCACCATCACCATCATCATCACTACCACCACCACCACCACCACCACCACCACAACCACCACCACCACAACCACCACCACCAGCGCCACCATCACCACCACCACCACCACCACCATCATCACCATCACCACCACCACAACCACCACCATCATCACCATCACCACCACCACCATCATCATCACCATCACCACCACCACAACCACCACCATCATCACCATCACCACCACCATCATCATCACCATCATCATGAATTTATTAAAATCACTGCCTTGCACAGTTACACAGTTCTTTAGTTTGAGTACATTCCGAATAGTCAAAGCAAAATGGTGTGGAGGAACTACTGTGCTCTGCCATTGGTGGCTTCAGCCTGGCCCTTTCCAAAAAAGAACGTCAGCACTGCACGGTGCTGCCCCCATGTGGCCAGGAAGCTCTAACGCAGTCGTTATGTTCCCTGACCTACCAAATCTAGGAAACAACTTAATTTGGGGTAGGGGAGACTTGAAAATACTTGTTCAAGCCAGCAGTGGTGGGTCATGCCTTTAATACCAGCACCCAGGAGGCAGACACAGATCTTTGAGGCCAGTCTGGTCTACAGAGTGAGTTCCAGGATGGCCAGGGTTACACAGAAAAACTGTCTCAAGAAAACAAAAACAAACAAATACAAATAAAATATTTATTCAAATCCCTTGCCTTTTAAAACTTTGAAAAGATGAATTGAATATCAAAAATATCAATATAAACATTGGAATGGCTGCTCATTCCTCGCAGTTCCTGATGGAGGGGGCAGCGAGCAAAGGCGGAGGGTGTGGATGGTATGAGCAGATGGATGTGGATCCCAGCCACGGCTCCGCAGGATGCAGGAAGCCGCTGTGGTAAGCCACTTCAGGCGTCACCTTCTTCATATGTGCGACGGCAGTGATAACATTTCCCACCTCACAGTGCTACAGTGACTGAAAAAGCTGACAGTCTGCACACAGCGAGAATCAGGAAACGTTTAATTACGATCATTACTGTCAGTACATATTCTTTTCTACTAGTGGGTTTTAAGCATTTCCCTAGCTGAATGGATATTAGCATGTGGACACATATATTGAGTGTGTGTGTGTGTGTGTGTGTGTGTGTGTGTGTGTGTGTGTGTGTGCGCGCACGCGCAGTTCGGACTGAGTTCCGTATATAACCACTTTACTGACCGAGCTGTCTCTCAGCCCCATGTTTGTTAATTCTGAGTCCCGTCTTGGGAGAAGCGTGTACCTGGGGAGAAAGAACCTCTTCTGAAGGTCTGTGTGGTGTAAAGAGCAGTTCTAAGCCTGGCTTTATCGTGCCACAGTCCGGGGTTTCAGTTTCTCTGGTGTGATCGGCAGGCGGTCTGCCTCTGCAACTCTGAGTTTGCGGGAGAAATGGTAACACGTAAGCCTCGAGAGCTGCCAGGAGATCGCAAAGAAACAAAGCAGGTTGGCATACCGTCTGGCATATTGTGGGGACCCATCCGATGCTCACTTCCCCTCATCTCCAGGCTCCAAAAGAGTCCATCTCTCCAGGACTGATCATTTCTCCCACACCCAGCTAAGTTCCAGGTCCCTGGCTTCTTTCTTCCTCTGATTAGAGGATGTGACGGAATGCCACAGATCTCCCCTGGACCATGAGGAGCAAGTGAAAGTGAGGCAGCCCACATGGGCAGAAAGAAGACGTGGCTAATGTCCACAAAGTGTCACCCTGCCTACAACACAGTGAGTCCTCTAACTGCTGGGGTTAAATGACTCTGGTACCAAAATAGATCTTACAAACTAAGGAGACTCAGGCAGACAAGTTAAAAAGTTAAAAGGTTAAATGTTACCAATGAAATCCCGAGACACTCATTTTTAGCAATGGCCATTTTACCTTAATTACTGAGTAATGACATCCACTGAGCACCAATTAGCTCCTGGAGACCTACGAGGGTGAGTGAGGTTCAGTCCCTACCCTCTTGAGGCTTCTTAAGAGGAGACACACAGTGCGGATCTATCCTGTGGCTCCCTGAGATGAGGGCACACAACGGGCGCACGCTGTGTTGGTTGGGAGCCCATGGAAGGTTTTTGACTCAGGGTGAGTCACAGACAGTGCCCTACACAGTGTGGTGCTGTGCTGAGCTTGGAAGACAATGGATTCACTCATTCAAGCATTTTTTTTTTTAATGCTTACTGCATGGCAAAAAAGAGGGATGCCTCAATGAACACGCAAACCATCACTCCACTGAGCACTGCTTCAAAATGCTGCAAGGGAGGGCTGAAGAGACGGCTCAACGGTTAAAACATTCGCTGCGATTGCAGAGGACCTGGGTTTGATTCCTAGCAACCACCTAGTGGTTCACAACGACGCGTAGCTCTAGTTCCAAGGAGTCTAACACTCCTTTCTGACCTCTGTGGGCACCGCACACACGCGGGCGCACACACACACACACACACACACACACACACACACACACACACACACACGTAGTGCACAGAAATACATACAAGCCCAACACTCATACACATACAGAGATTCTACAAGTCGCACAGCACATTCATTTGGGCCGCCATACTAAGGGGTGTGCAACTTCATCGCTGAGGACAAAAGCGTCGACACAACAGCTGTATGGGGTTTGGAGCGATGAGCACAGCAGCTTGGGGCCCAAGGAGAATTGCTATGGAAGGAGGCCAGTGTTTGTTCCAGGTCGAATGTGTCAGTGTTAGGGGACACTCCCCACTATCCAGTTGTGCTGATTCTTGCTTTGTGTCCCACCTAGAGATGAGCCATCCTTAAGGCCACATTGCAGGCGGGAAGGAGGGCGATATAGGAGAGGACGTGGCATGCCCTCCTCCACAGAAGGCCACATCACCTGGCTCTGGGCAAGTTCCACGGGTGAATTTCAAGAAGTTCCAAGTCTTCTGACAGCCAGATTGTGTGTATATCTTGGAAGGAAGGCACGATCCCAGCATTACTTTTTCAAAGGCTCTGGGTATAGCAGGTACTTAGAAAGGGTTCCAAGCAAGTTTGGAACTGATCAATATACCAACTCAAGCACATGCATTGAGGGATGCGGTAGGGAGTTTGCATGCCTGAGACCACAGCACTTGAGAGGCAGAGGCAGGAAGATCTGGATTCAAGGCTAATCCAGGCTATATGATACCTTGTCTCAAAACACTGAAGGTGCCTGGCGTGGTGGTGCACACCTTTGATCCCAGCACTTTGTGGGCTGAGGCAGACGGATTTCTGTGAATTTGACGCCAGCCTGGTTTACATAGTGAGTACTAGGACAGCCAGAACCACATAGTGAGATGGTGCTAAAAAAACCCAAAACAAACAAATAAACAAAAACAAAAAACACCCCCATAGCCACCACCACCAAAACCAAAACAACACACACACACACACACACACACACACACACACACACACAACCAAACCATACCAACAACACAATAACAACAACAAAACACACTGTAGGGAAAACAAAACAAAAAGTCACTAGCCACTGTCTAAGGAAATAGTTAAGTGGCTTTGCTGAAAAAGAGGCTAGGAATTTAGGAGTACACAGGAGAAATGACGCAGGAAGTAGGCACTAAGATTGAGTCACACAACCTGTGGGACCCTGGCTAGAGGTGCAGGTGAGGGGGGTCCAAGAGCCCAGAGCTGAATGCAGTGTTCAGTACAAGCCCTGAGACAGTGATTGACACCTCAGCCATAGCTCCACACAGGGGCAGGGCTGAGCTGACAGAGGGGTTAAACCGTCCTTCTCCTACGCTTGGCAGAAAGGGGACACGTGCAAAGCTTCCGAGTGGAGAAGACTTTAACAGGAGAGAAAGAGGAGGCCCAGGGAGTTGGCAGAGCTTCAGGGATGACGAGGGGTCTACAGGGCAGGGGATGTAGATCCAAGCTTGTATTGCTAGATCCCAAGAGTATGGTTATCCTGACTCCTGCCCTAGTCACACAGATCAGCCCTCTGGAGACTTCAACCCATAAGGCTGAAGTCAGGTGGAAAGGAGTGTATATGTATGAATATGAAGGTCTTTTAAAATATCTATCAAGCTCAAAGAGGGCCAGCACAATGCCCATCTAAAGTATATTCCTTCTATTTGATCTCTGTCCTGTGATCCTTTCTCAAGAGTTAAGAAGATGGGTGTGGGGGTGGGGATAGAATCATCCTCTGGCTGGTCATGGTAATGACCTGTAATCCCAGCACTTGACCCAGGGGGATTACGAGTCCAAGATCAGCCTGAGCTACACAGTGACTCCTTGTCTCCTTGTCTTAACAACACAACACAACCAACCAACACTTGGCTTTGCTTTTCATGCCATCACTGCGAGACTGCAGCAGCTCTGGCTTCTATTCTGAGCCAGATCCTTTAATGGTCCAGTAAACAAAAGGCCTTAACACAGCACAACCTTCACAACACCGCCTGAAAAGGCACTGGCAGTTCAAGTTCAAATACCCTGGTGGGATGTGGCTTCCGTGGTTGGGATGTCATTAGCCAAAAGCAATTGCTCTAGGCACGAATGAGGGCAGAACACTGTTACTAGGACATGCTCATAAATGAAATCATGCTTTGTTACTGTTTGGAAACAGTGAAATGCTTTCCAACTCCGGGATGTCGTGGGTTCTGTGGAGACAGGTGTCTGGGGACTCCCTTGAGTGGAGTTTGACCCACTTTCCCTCTCGAAGGAAAAAGCCATTGACCTGGTGAATTATTCAGTCACCATGGCAGTGACCTTGGCCAGGGAGGCCCCAGAACACATTCAGCCCCAGCCGCAGCAAATGTCTCGGCTGCCTCTGCTGCCTCTGCAGACTGTCTGCAATGTTCAGAGCATTCAGGCGGAAAACACGACTCAGGGGCCCTCTGAGACACTGGGCCTACTAGTGCTGTTTATTTAAGATTTCCTCTTCCTGTTTCTCAGAGCAAGACAACCCTATTGTGAAAGTTTGTGCTACACTCATATTTGCAAGGCCCATCTATTAACGTCATGCTCATGGAGCATTTATACTGTGCTGTTGATGCGTTTATGCCATGCTGCTTGGTAAGGGGTAACACACAATGGAAATATGTCCAGTCTCCATCCTCTAGCCTGCCTGCTCACCCACACTAGCTATGGTATTATAGGGAAGGTGGTTCCTAGTCTGGGTCTCCTCTGCCTATACCATTGGAAGGCCTAGCTCTCCGTAACTGTTGCTAAGCTGCTGAGTGGGCTGAACATCAGGAACAAGTCCTAGAAATCTAAGAGAACAAGCCAGAATGCCAACCTGTTAATTACACAGAGACATCCAGGTGCCACTTTGGTGTAATACCAGCAGAGGCGGATGAGAAAGTCTGCACTCTGGTTTCTGATCGCTGTCTCACACTAAGGTGAATAACAGAGGTGCATGCAGAGGTGCCTGTGCCAGCATCTCAACAGCCAGGACCTGGGAGATTCTCCCCCGGTGCCAGAGGCAGGCCTCTGGGCTATGACGTGGTATTGTATTAGACTTGCCTGTCCAGGAACCAGCCTGGAATTGGACTCTATTTTTAATCAACAGAAAATTTGAAGAGGTATGCTTAACTTAGATATGGAGCGTACTGTTTCAAAAAAGTTCATGGAATGGACTGTGTGTGTGTGTGTGTGTGTGTGTGTGTGTGTGTGTGTGTGTGCATAAACTTGCAGGTATATTACAATGTTCATCATCTTATTGGCAGAGATAGCTTATTCGAGGCTTATTCTGCACCACTCACAGATCACAGACCAAGTTTATAACACGCAGCAAACTATGTTCTTACACCGTCAACTCAGTTGCTGTATTTCTTGTTTTCTGAATGAGAGGCGGAGGCACAGAGCACATAGCCGATCTGTCTAAGCTTACACAGTGAGCAAGCAGCAGCGTTTCAACTCTCGTGGGGTGTGCAGCGTCATGATCTGGATATGACCGGACAGGAAACCATGAAACTGAACGAGGGACACCACAATGAATAGAAGTAGCCCAAGAGCAGCATTAATTCTCCCATTCTGGGCTTGGTATTTGCTGCTCTAGAGAGAGGAATGTCCACCCCTACAGATCTCTGGATGCCCAGAGCCCAGGGAAGCACCAGGGGCATGCAGTGCAGTCAATAGATATTGCTGAGTATGGAGGACCCTCAGGCTTCATCTAAGACACACGGAAGTATCATGGCGAGAATGAGTAGACCTGGCTGGGGGTCAGGACCTCTACTCTCTGCCTGTTTCCTCTCTGTGTTCATCACCCTTCATTTCCGCTTGCATCACCACAGGGCAGCCATTGCCCCTGCAAGTGCTGTTGAGGATTAATTGGTGCGCTCTGAGCAGAGGCCCGGCACTATCCATACACAGGAAGGAAGAACAGCAATGCACACTGGGCCAACGCTGAAGCCACAGCACTCAGATAGAAACTCTAGAGCTCCCTGCTTAATTCCCAGGGGACACAGGACCAGCTCTGTCCTGTGCCTCTGATCCTAGCACTGACAGAGAGAGACAACAGCAGTCCTTCAGTTCTAAGGAACACTAAGACTCTGAGGACCTGTGCCAAGCACATAAAATAACTGCAGACGGTCTAGGCGCAGGCTTGTATGCTAGCTTTTATAGCATTAGCTTCAAATGAGCCACACCAGCTGGCATAGAGGTCATCCAAAAGGACTCATTCACCCATAACATAGTTGTAGTCGGGGTTAAGTGTGATGTTCAACTCTAAGTGCCCATATGCCTGTCAGAAGGGTGGCTCTCCCTGTGGGCGGGCAGTCACTACTTAGTTCCCAACAGCATCCTCATCTGACTCTTCAGGACAACTCATAGAACAAGGCTGTCTATGGATCTCAACGCAAACATGACCACAGGCCTGCTCCACTTGCAAGGCTTCTGCACTCACTAATTCGGTGCTGACAATCACTTCGGAGAACATCTCCGTCTTGGAGGATGAGAACAGTCAGTTCACGGGGGATGTGGGAACATGGTGGGGGGAAGGCGCAGAGCACTCAACTAGTCTCACGCTTTCTGATATCCGTGAGTGCATGTGTAAGGGAAAGGCATCCTCTGACGAGGCGAGGGGCTGGGAAGCCTAGGTGCTGCTGTGAACGGCGAGCTTCAGCGTGTCAGCTGACTTAGTGAAGCCTATTCTCCTCACCGACAGAAGACAGAGTGTATGACTCTTGTGAAGGGAAGAGAGAGGATCTGGGCTGGGGGATCTGTCCGGACGTTTCTAGCTGTACAACGCCTCTCAGTCTCTTGCTCTACCCCCATCTGCTCTGGGCTCTCGCTCACTCTGCGCAGACCCCTCATCCACCAGGCATGGTGGCTTTGTGTCTCCCGATCTCTCCCCTTTCTCCACTGATGCTGTTCAATGCTCCCCTTTCACGGGGCCCTTGATTTCTGAAGCCAACAGGCCCTCTGGGCACTGTGCTTCCCCCCTAGCTAGTCCTTTCATTTAACTGGCTTAGCCTGAACCTGTGAGTTCCGTGGTTGACCCCCTCCCTCAACTGGTGGGTAAGGGACACGAAGAGGTCTGGAGTGCGGCACGCCCTGCCCCTTAGCACACAGCTGAGTGCTGCGAAGGTTAAGTGGGTTCATGCACAGGAAGCCGGACTTACAGCAACTCCTGGCCCTCGCTAACTTTTAGCCATCATCAGTGCCTGTCCCAGGACTCATTTCAATTTTCATTATTGCTCTTCAAGGAAGGTTTCGCTGTGCTACTCATCAAAACAATTAAGCATCTGTAACTTCTTTATGAAGGGTCTGAAATGAACTCAGTGAGTTCACAGCGTCTGAAGACCTACAAAGACCTCAATTAAAAGCACGGCTGTTCCCAGCTCCAAGATGCATTTGTGAGCCATTTAGTCCTCAAAGCTGACTCTGAGCGAGCGACATTCTACTCACTCAGGAAAACCACTTAACCACAGCATGGAGCCTTGAACACGGGGCTCTGGGGATCCCAGAACCTGACCGTCTCATTTCATAGCTGAGTAAACCTGAGTCCCGAGAGCATTGCCAGGGCAAGAAGTGTGGGTATCTGCTTTGTGAGTGACAGGCGTGGCAGGGCAGTGAGGGGTGGAAGGCTGTCATGAAAGGTGCCCTTGTCAGCACCATCCTCTCGCCAAGATGCTCGCAGCCTCAGCCCCGTCCCATGCCCTAGAAAGATGACGGAGGTCAGCTCAGAACCACAGCATTTTAAGAATTTGCTTTATAAATTAGACATATTGAATTCTGAGCAAGAATATATGAATTTACAAGTGAAAAGTTTACTGGGCATAGTGTTAATCCCAGCACTCAGAAGACAGAGACAGATGGATCTCTGTGAGTTCAAGGCCCGCCTAGTGAAGCTGAGGTCAGTTGGGATACACAGTGAGACCCTATCTCAATAAATAAATAAACAATTGTGAGACGTAAAGGAGACGTCTAGAGATGTCAAAGTTGTAGCTGTATCTATCTCAGGCTTGACCTGCAGACAGACAGGTGGAGGGAACAGTCTCCATGTGCAGTCCCACAAGAAAGAAAGCACCAAGTAGACACTACTGTGAACAGGCTGGTCTGAGGTAAGAGTGGGGCTCTTCAGACACTCAGTCGCCTCCCATTTTGTTTACTGGACAGGGTGCTCCCACCTGGTGCTGGCTGAACAGCAACAGGACCCGTGGATCCCCCAGATTCTAAGAGGAGTGACTACACATTGGATCACAAAGCCCGGATGGCAATGGGGAGAGAAGGAAGCAGTGAATGGGCAAACTGGCAAAGACTCATAGAGAGCCATGAGAAGCTCTGTGTGGAGGGGAGGGTTGGAAAGAAGGGAGGGTGGGCCGTTGAGATGGCTCAATGTGCTGGTTTGAATGAAAGTGACTCCCATAGACTCAAAGGAAGTGGCATTATTGGAGCTGTGGCCTTGTTGGAGGAAGCGTGTCACTGGGGGCAGGCTTTGGGGTTTCAGAAACTCAAGCCAGTGTCACTCTCTCTTCCATCTGCCTTCTGATCTGGACGTAGAACTCTCAGCAACTTCTCTAGCACCATGTCTTCCTGCACTCCGCCATGTTCCTGCCGTGATGATCATGGACTATGCCTCCGAACTGTAAGCAGCCCCAGTTAAATGCTTTCCTTTGTAAGAGTTGCCTTGGTCATGGTGTCTCCTCACAGCAACCGAGATACTCGGCAAGCAAAGACGCTTGATCCATGTTTCAGGAGAGAAGCAACTCCTGCAGTCCTCTGGCTTGCACCCACACCAACCACAGGAATACACATAATTAACGTAAGTAGGAAATGTACTTTTCAAAAAAAAGGTGAACTCTTTATTAGTTCCATAGCCCATATGTCCCCAGGTCATGCTGTGCTGCTGACATTTGAAGAGCTTGTGTATTAGAGTAGCTCCTACTATGCAGTACTGGTTGTAACTTGTTACTACCATGTTGGGGGTGGGAGATCTGCCTGCTGAGTGGGATTGCGGTGGATCTACCTGCTGTGGCCTTCTCTGACCCTTCTCTCCACTTCTCTGAACTACTACTCAGCACTCACTCAGTGGCTCCCATCCTCAGAGTCTACACTGAGTTAACCTCAGTTATCCTCACAACCTTGTGCTCAGAGACAAACTCAAGCCCTATATACTCTTCGCTTGATTGAGGGGCCCATCAAGGGCAAAGAACTTGCCCAAGGTCTCATAGCCATGGCCTATTCAGATAGGTGACGGGTGGCATCTCCCCATTCTCACTAATTCTCGTCATCATTTACAGCAGAGGTCAGGGTCCCCACAGTACTTCGTTAACCAGGATTTAGGAGCTGCTCACTTTTCTTCCAACCAGAAGGCCGGAGAAAATTCATCAGAAAAGCTGAAACGACACACATCCTTTGAATTGTAAGGAGAGTGGAGGTGGGCGCGTTAAGCCTCCTCAGGGGATTGTGAGATGGTTGCCTATGGTAGGTGAATGAGTGTGGAGAAAATGACAGCCAGGCTGGCCACCACCACAGGGTTTCAAGTAAGCGGGGTAGGATTACAGGCGAATCTGAGCAGTAGAAATGCTGAACTCAGGAACAACAATAGCCATAACAACAACCACCACCACTACCACAACAAATACAACAACAACCACCACCACCACAATAACCACAACAACCACCACCACTGCAACCACCACCACTACAACAAACATAACAACTATCACCACATCCACCACTACCAGTATAATCACAACCACAACCACCACTATCATTGCAACCACACCCACTACAACCACCACCACACCAACCACAACCACCACCACAACCACCACAACAACAACCACTATCACTGCAACCACACCCACCACCACCACCACCACCACCACCACCACCACCACCACCACCACAACAACAAACATAACAACCACAACCACCACAGCCCAGATAAGAGCAAAGACTCTATGGGTGTGGCATAAAACCAGGATGGCGGCTTAGCTCTCCCAGGTAGACTTCCCTGTACCAATGGTGGCAGCTGGGCCAGTATCTGAATCTCGGTTTTGATCTCTCAGCGCTTAGAGCTATGGTCATCACCTCTCCTTCTTCCCTTCTCTCCTTTTCCTTCCTTCCCTCTTCCTCCCCCATCTCTGCAAGGTCTTGTACAACCTAGGCTAGCCTGAGACTTGTAATCCCCCTGCCTCTGTCTCCAAACTGATAGGAGTATACCACCATGCCCAGCCGACCCACCTCAGCTTCCAAATCACTTTGTGGAGACTATCCACCCCAAGGGAGAGAAAGACAGGATATCTGTAAGCGATAAAAGAGGCCACAGGTGTGCGTCAATGGCTTCAGGATCTCTGCACACATGAACAGGGCAATGTGCCTGGTGCTAGCCGAGTTACCTTGGCACAGGTCTAAGTAAGTGGCCAAAGCAGTACCTCATGGGCTGTGGACCATTCCAAAGCACTAGCTATGCTCAGAAAAAAATAACAGATACACCCAAAATGTTGGCTATGGCACGTGAACCCACACACAGGTTATACGTGAACATGTGTGTACATGTGAGCTTTTCATTATAAAGTTCCGAGGAGTAGAGCGGTATTCATGCATAATACACCAAAACATGCTCACATGCTAGCTCAGTGCCTCAGCTTCCATGTTTACCTTTAAGGTTAACATTTTATTAAGTTACAAAAACAAACAAAAAATTGGGGGAAATGTTTTATAAGTGTTTCACTATTTATCACAGCCTGTTTTGTCAGCAGAAAGTGTGTTTGACTGCTGTTGGCAGCGTTGGGCCAGAGTTGACCACAGTCCCTCGTCTTTGGCAGTTCTTGTCACTAAGGATCATTGTCAGTGCTGGGGAAGACTGCAGAGCAAGGAGCGCACAGCCGGGCAATCTCAGCATCACTCATCACATTAGTATTTACATAGAACTTTGATTTTTGGTTTTATAGCTATTATAGAGCTCAGTGGTAGAGCATTTACCCAGCAAAGGCCTGGGTTCAATCCCCAGCACCCCAAATAACAAATCAACAACAATCCTGCCCTCAACCCCCCAGTCTAAAGCCACTGTGTGAAGACCAGATCTTCCCCGCCAGGCCTTCGGAGGTTCAGCTCAGTTTTGCACTGGAGGGCCCAGAAAACAAGTGTCTGTGTTTTAATTTGGGTGTCTTTCTTCCCCACTCCTGCTACACTACTCAGAGACTCTGGATCGATGTCTTTTTAACAAGCGTGCTTCAACGTAAGGGACAGGGAGGGTGATCTACTCTATGTAAAGCGAACAATCCCTCATATACAGGTGCTCTAAATGCAACCAATCAAACACTGCTCGCATCACACCAGCAAACAGACAGGACCATTAACAGGCAGTTGACTCGACACATCATCACGGGCACCTGTCTGTATGGACGATTAGAACTCCGTGTACAACTGGTGTATAAGCAAGTCCTTCCTGTGTTTTCACTAAAGCTAGGGTAAACCACAGGTCTCCCTCTTCCATTCATGCTGTTCATACTCTAAGACACATGGTAAAAATCCAACTGCTTAAACCATTAGCTCTGGGCTCAGAGACTGTGTATATGACACCTAGAGATGGCAGAGACTGGCTGGCCACAGAACTAGACTAAGCCTCACAATACCTCCAGGGACTTTATCCACACGATAGCCCAAACAGCTAACCGGCACAAAAGACAAGGCTGTTGGGAACTGTCACATCTGGCTGTTTTCCAGGGAGAACTCAGGAGATAATAGCATTTTATGTTGTCTCTAGACATATCCTCTCAGGCTTGACACTGACGCTGTGAGGTCTCCAGGCTAAGATCAGTATCACTTCATCCTATAGATGAGAAGCTGAAATTGTCTAGAAGTTAGATGCCTTGCTCAAAGTCATACAGAATGCCATCAGCTGATCAGTCTGGGGCTAGAACTTAGGATTCCAACTCCTACTCCATATTCCGTTCTTAGATAGTGTAGCATACTACAGACAGAAATTCTAGCTGTACCCCTCCCCCATTGTCTACTTGAGTAGACACACACACATAAACAACTCTATTCTACCCATCACCCACTTTGGCAACAGAATATCACCATATAGTCCTAGTTCGCCTAGAATTTTCTATATAGACTACATATGTGGTGATCCTTCCACCTCTGCTCTGGAGTTTATAGGGACTATAGGTGTGCACTCTATCACCTGACTTCCTCTGAATTTCCAAGACTGACTTATGTTCACAGTTGAACTTGGGTGTAAGGTATGGAACTCCTGACACTACAGTCCCCTAGAGAGCCAGGAGTGGACCAAGCGAGCACTTTAGGGCAAGTCTGCACTTGCGCCAAGAGAAAGGACAGCTGCTGGGCTGTGGCTCAGCGACCAGATGACTGACAGACTGCACTGCTTGTGGGAGATCAAAGCAGGTAGACTCATGGCGGTGCCAACAGCAGAGGGCAGGCGAATCAGGCTTTAGCTAGAGATCTGGTTAGGAATATGTTGGCTCAATGACGTCCGGGCATGTTTTTAATAAAGTCTTTCATCTAAGGCAGTGGTTCTCAACCTTCCTAATGCTGCCACCCTTAAACATAGTTCCTCATGTTGTGATGACCCCCAACTACAAAGTGATTTTCATAGCTACTCCATAACTATAATTTTGCTGTTATGAATCGTAATGTAAATATCCGCTTTTGTTTTTTTTTTTTCCTGGTAGGCTTAGGACACCCACAGGTTGAGAATCACTGAAAGTCAACTGAAATAACCGGTGTGTTTGAGTTTCGTGAACTGACTCTTCGTGAATTCCAGCTGCATGGTAGCTGTCTGTAGCAGCTACCTTTGGCCGGCCGTGACCACCATACCTAACACACACAACTTAAAAGATTGTTTTGGCCTGTGGTGTCTGAGATTTCAGTCCTTGCAGGAAAGAGTTCATGCAGTGGGAGCATGTGGCAGAGGATCCTCACAGGGCAAACAGGAAGCAAAAAGAGCAGGGTGGGAGTCAAGGGCTGGGCTGCAACCATCGAAGGTCCTTGCAAGGGACCCACTTCCACCAGAGAGGCTTCACCTCCCGAAGACCCCCTCAGCCTGCCAGTGCTGCCGGCACTGACGGTGGTTATATTTTCAGCTCAGTTCACACATGGAGAAAGCGTGAGCCTGCGGGGACATTACTTAGCCTGTCACTGTGAAATGACACCAGTACGGCTTCTTACTTATCACCAGGCTTTCCTCCTGAGCCTGATGGGTCAGCACCCATGTATGCACACTTGTCGTTGAATGAGCAGATGCCCAGTGACCAGCTGCTGCACACGACGGCTGAAAGCCCTCGCTCCTGGTGCCAGTATAGAGATGGGAAATAGAGAAGCCCGCTGCGGACATGATTTCCACACAAGTATCTGAGCTGGAGGCAGAGGGAGAGCTGAGGCCCTGTTCTTCACAGCCGAGCTGAAGGGCCTCGGGCTCAGAGGACCTTTTAAATAGGAGTGTGGCACCCTAGAGAGGGAGAAATGGCTTAGGTAGAAACAGCCTGGCAGTGGACTCATTATCATTGTCCTATAAAAGAACCATCATTTTATTAGCCGCAAATAAACAAGAACTGCCTTCATTACGACTAAAACACCGTTACCTGGCAACCAGCCCCAGGGAACAAGGCCAGAGGTATGTTGTATCTGCTGTGGGAGCCATAGAAAGACATCTGCATTCTGGAGACCCTCGCTGAAGAGCCCTGCTGGATGAGGGAGCTACAGTTGCATCTGCTGAAGGCTGTGTTTTTCTCAGAGTGTCCGTAATCCAAAGTTCCCTCCCAGAATCCTACAGGGCAGGGTTTGAGCACCTGCTGGTCCACTCTGGGTACAGCCACCGTGCACTGTTAATGGCTATGACTCACCCTGATTCCTACAGAGCCCCTTCAGGGAAGGGGGCGAGCCTGTCTGTCTTTAGTTAGCCTCCTCAGGCATCTGCCAACAGGCCCTATCACTAACGGTTGATACTGACATCTCACTGATAAAGCGGCATCCTTTAGAATTCAGAGTCTCACCCATGGCAGTCGGTTCCTGGATGAGTCACTTGGACAAGGGTAGTGACCAGATATTAACAGTGGGGAGGGGAAGAAGCCAGGCTTCTGCCAGGACTTCAGCATTATGCCCAGCCATGTTGGCAAATAAAGGCGAGGAAACAGCTTTAGAAATGCAAAACTCTGTCCCCTGGGCTCAGAGGGAAATGAGCTCTAGCCAACGATGCTGTGTGTCAGCACTGCTGTGGGCTGGGGAGCTGTGGTCGGGACGGTGGACCAGACCACGCACGGTTAAGCTGGGCAGTCTGGCTCTGTGCCTTGGCATTCTGTGGCCAACTACACCCAAGCAGAGCACTGGGTTCTTCCTTCCTGGGGATGAGACAAGATCTGACTCCTCCCTCCATGAATTCCCACCCAGCAGCTGTGCCTCCCTGGCTATATCTCTTTCAAACAGGACTCGGCACACTTGTCAGTGGTGCCAGGGCCCGGCCTCTTGACTGAGTCATGCAGATATGCACTCCCCTTGACAAAGGGCATTCTCTTTGCATGGCTGATGCCTGGGGATGATTTTCTCTCTCAGAATTTGCTGCGATAAAGAGTCCCAGGATACACTCCCGGTATTGTGACCCTGCCACTCTCCTATCGAGAGTCCATTTCTCTACCTCTTGAGTCAGAGTTCTGCTTTGACTAACAGAAGATGATGGTGCCATTTCCTTCTCTCACTTGGTAGCCTTGGCTCCTGTCTTTTCCTGCCCAGCGATCTCTTCTGCTAAAAGCCCAGCAAGGCAGAGGATGAGTCCAGTGACCACTGCACTAGAAGCAGATCCTCCAGGTCCTGCTGCCCACTAGTGGATCATGGAGGGACTGCACTGCTGTGTTGCTGAAGTCTGCACAGATTCCCAAACTCGGAGTCATGAGGGAAATGAAACTGTTTCTAGCTACCAAGTTCTGGAGCAGTTTACTATGTAATACAGAGGACGAGATCCCAAAGTCCCACAACTAGTAAGAAGCAGACCCTGCACAGGGCAGGTCCAGCCGGAGTCTGTGTCTTGTCCATATCACTGAATCCTAAGTATGTTTGCTCCACTGGCACTGAGCAGTCAACAACTTTTTTTCACTTAGTTAATGAGCCAACCATGCAAATCAAACCCGAGTGTGTCTCATGGTTCAGCATTTCTGAAAAAAAAAAAAAACTAAATAGTTTTCAATGGTACAAACTATTACATGCAGCTATAAAATCCCACAGAAATGCTAAGGCATGATAATGAATTTGTTACAGACCAGGAATAGATCTGAATGAGAGAAGACACTCCCTGCGATTTCCTGTTTCTCTCTCAGGGTTAATCTAGTGAACTGCTAGCTAATAGAATTACTTCATGGAAATTTATGCTAATAGGAAGCAAGGGAAGGCTCAGATAAATAAATCTCAAGAGAAATATTAGAACCCCGTGCTCATCTCCCATTTGCTTGAGAGTTCCTCTGGCTCCAACTGGTATCACTCTCATAGGATCCAGTGCCTTGGTAATAAAATGGCTGAGTGACCAAGCACTAACTGTGAACGGACGTAAGCCCTGGAAGGTACTGCAGTTACGGACCATGCTGATGTCCCCGCAGAAGATACATCAAAATCATGTCTTATTTTGATAAAAGTTTTAAACTCAACAGTGTCACCTACGAAGTGTTCTCTGTAGGCCTGCCGTATCTACATCTGTGTGGCTCCTGGACTCAGCAGTGGGATCCTTTGTCCTACCCCAGGACAATCATACCGACCTTGCTAATGTCAGCACACCATAAAGCAATGGGCCACAGGAGTCCAGAAGTGGGTGAAAATTCCATCTGTAGGCACTTCCCAAACTCACGTCCACCCCTGGCAACTCTGCTCTACCTCAACCCCATCTGGCCAGACAGCCAGAGCAACCTTAGGCCGGGGAAACAGTAGCTTGGAACATGTGGGCCTGACACCTGCTTAGGTTCGAGAGTCTTATGTTCAGGGTTTAAACCTTCTTATTTCCACCAGCTACGAGATAAAATGCATTATAAAACCTGTTCTAAGCATCATTTTCTTATGTACAGTGCGAGGAACTTGTGCATTTGCAGGACGAGTTCATGAACAGAGCATAGGGCCTGTGAATGGGAAGCCGGTCCCTCAGCATTCCTCCTCTAGTCTCAGACATAACCAATTCATCTCTGAATGTTCCGTCAAGCATCGATTAGGGCATCATTTCATATGCAATCTTCTAACCCCTCAGAATCAGGAGGGGCTTCTAATATGAAGTGTGCTCATCTTACAGACGAGGAATTCAAGACCCAAAGGATCAGATGCTTCTGACAACATAATCTTGTTTCTTACAATATGAATTCAAAAACCAATGCCCCCAAAGCCACTCCTAACAAACATCACAGATACAAAGTGACAAAGATACAAAGATACAAAGATAGTAGCAGCAGGTGGCTGGAGGCTCAGGAGACCCACATTCAATGCTGTCTTCTCCACTAGTTGTAGAACCCTAGAGCTCACTTAAAAAAAAAAAAAATCTTTAAAATCACTTGAATTTTAAATTAAACAATTCTAAAAGGTAGCCATTTTCTTTAAAGGTGCAATTCCCAATATTTTCCAGCAGGTGGCACACAATCTCCTTTACAGAAACCTGAACAGTTGCAACAAAGGATGGAAAGAATTGGTGTATTATATTTCAAAGCGTTAACTTTTCTACAATCTGATTTTATTTTGGTGTTAATAATGCATTTGGTCAGCAATGCACCATGCATCACGGGAGGACTAAACTCAGATTTCACAGCAAGAAAGTGGGCCGGCGGCACAGGGAAGACTGTAAACAATGGGGCCTGTTAGGCTTTCTACCTGGCCACCAAAACACAACCAGTCCTTTTGTAATTACCTGTGAAAGGCCTGGGTGTGGAGGGATATTTCAAACATTTTCTTCTCTGATAGGAGTCAGCAAAGAGAAAAAGAAATAATTGGAGAGAAATAACTTTAAGAGCACCGTGGCAGACAGTTCTGCATTACAGAGACCTCTAGGGACTAAATGTTTAAGTGGCTTTGTGGATTATTTCCTAGGATAGAGAGGGGACAGTAGAAAAAAACCCTGAACATCAGAAAGAAATGATTACTTAAGAGCTTTAATTATGCCATAAGAAATGCCCTACTTGCTGATGGGGAGTGTATACTTGGCAGGCTTGCGACTGTGGGTTGAATCTCCAACACGGGAGGGAGGGAGGGAGGGGCAGAAGGTGAAGGGAGATGAGAAATTTAATACTAGAAAGTAATAGTTCATATGCAATAAAGCTAAGACAAATAAATAAAAACCCGGCAAAGCCCGGGATGGCCTGGGATGAGAGAAGCGGGGTCTATAATATTACTGATGGGACTGTATGTTACCGTAGGCTTTCTGAAAGCAATTTCATAGTAAGTGACAGAGCCGTAAGACTGATGGCCTCTGACCTGGCAATATCGGTTTTAGCAACCTGTGCCAACACAGTAATTGAAAAGGGGACATGGTCACCCATTTTGAGGAAGCTGTGTTTCTGCTCTGTAATGTTTTGAACAACCCCAATGGTCTCAATGGAGGCTGCAGGCCGATGCTGCCAATTAAATAGTGACAATGACGGCAATGATGAAATTAACATGGACAAACCTGAGAAATATACGTGAAATATATGCCCCTTACCTGCACATAGAATCCTTGGATGTCAGGGTCGAGAAAGGGCATTAGTGAGAGACAGACTGCTTACGGTGCTATGATTATGAAGATGTTATTAATACCGGAAGCAGGGTGAAGGGCATGTGGGGGCTGAAGCTGGAGAACTTTTCAGTGAATCCGTAATTATTTCAAAATAATAGGTGTAAGAATTACATAGGAGCCCACATGCAGGTCGCCGCCGATCATACATGTATTTAATGTCTGAAACAATAGGAAGGCTCAAAACCATTTATGAGTTAGGAATGTACTTTGCCCTTTTGGGGGACTGTGCATGTGTGATTCTGTGCATGTGTGGCCATGTGTGATTCTGTGCATGTGTGGCCATGTGTGATTCTGTGCATGTGTGGCCATGTGTGATTCTGTGCATGTGTGGCCATGTGTGATTGATTCTGTGCATGTGTGGCCATGTGTGATTGATTCTGTGCATGTGTGGCCATGTGTGATTGATTCTGTGCATGTGTGGCCATGTGTGATTGATTCTGTGCATGTGTGGCCATGTGTGATTGATTCTGTGCATGTGTGGCCATGTGTGATTGATTCTGTGCATGTGTGGCCATGTGTGATTGATTCTGTGCATGCTGCCATTTCTGTGTACGGACTTCACCAGGCAACTGATCTTCAAGATTCATTGAAGATAAGTGGGGTTTCAAAGATGTCTAGCTTTTTTTTTTTTGGCCAAGACAGGGTTTCTTTGTGTAGCTCTGGCTATCCTAGAACTCACTTTGTAGCCCAGGCTGGCCTTGAATGCAGAGATACACAACCACCTCTGCTTCCCCAGTGCTGGAGACTAAAGGCGTGCTCTACCTCACCTGATCAATTATTCTTATCTTCCTAGAATGTAAACTTTATATGGGTGACAAGGAAGACTTTTTTTAAATTTAAATTTGTGCATATGAGAGTATTTGTACCCAAGGAGGCCAAAGTGAGCATCAGGTCCCTGACAGCTAGAGTTACAGGCAGTTAGTGGTTAGCTCCTGGAAACTGAACTCCGGACCTTTGGAAGAGCAGCAAGTGCTCTCAACCACTGAGCCACCTCTCCAGCCCCAGGCAGACATTTCCATACAGATCTTTCAGATAAACAATCACTCCTTGTAAACAATCACTTCTTATAGATATATAACATGCAATTAAGTATTTTTTTGAGTGTGTGTGTGTGTGTGTGTGTGTGTGTGTGTGTGCGTGTGCGTGTAAGAACACATGTGCAGGCCAGAGGCCAACCTTGACTGATGTTCTTCAGAAGCCATTATGTTTATTTTTTGAGGTAAGGTCTCTAACCGGGACCCTGGGCTTGCCAATGCAGAGAGGCTGGCTCGGCATTGGGCTCCAAGGTTCCTCCTGCCTTTGTTTTCCCAGCTGGAGGTTTAGAATGCCACATACCTGACCTTCATGTGGCTTCTAGGGTCGAATGCCAGTCCAAGGCTTCACATTTGCATGGCAAGCACTTTATACATGGCAGGATCTCAGCAGCCTAGAATTAAGGTTTAAAGGAAGCTTTTGTGTGTGTGTGTGTGTGTGTGTGTGTGTGTGTGTGTGTGTGTGTGCGCGTGCGTGCATGAGCTTATTTGGAAGACGAGTTCCCCGATCTCAAGCAACCTGAAAATGACATCTCTTATTTTTACAAAGGGTCTTGAACATCTAGAAACTCTAGGTCACTTCTCATTTAGTGGCTCTGGGTCTCCAGGCAAACGGCAAGGCAGAAGTGGAAGGGAAACAGGGCTCTTCCAAACTGGCTTCATTAGTGTTCGTTCTAAACTCGCTGACTTCTTCAAAATTAGCTAAAAGGATTCTTTGGCTTTGATAGATGCTATAATTCTGGGTGGCTTCCCTAGGCCCGCTTCCATGGAGGGTTGGCTGAGAACGGCAGAGAATACAGCATCCTCTGTGCCCTCCCAGCCCTCCATGTCGGTGACCTAACCTGGGCCAACTGCTCTTCATCAGCACCAGGTTCTCTTGCTACAGCCTCAGCCTGCTTCTAGGCCACACCGAGATTAGCCTGCTGAGGCTTGGTCTGCAAGAACCATTCACTCCACTTGAAGAGCATGGAGTTCGGCCCTATTTCAAGCAAGAGTCATACCATCCCACTCCTCTGTGAGTTTACTTGTCATGGATAATGTCTATGTATTTTGCCCCGTGCTTCCAAAGCAGAACGCTATGTTGGTGGCAAGACCCAAACTCCTCTGAATCTACACACACTCAGAAAGTGGCTGAGGACGATGATGGCAGAACTTGGTGGCAGCTCCTAGAAGACCTCTGCCTGAGAGCTCTCTTGTAGCCACTCTCTGTGCTCTCAGACTTGAGAGTTATTTAACTTCCTGGTCCTCGGTGTCCTCATCTGCACTCTGGAGACTGTGCTAGACAGACCAAACAACTCAGTGGGAGTGGGTCATCAGAACAAAAGCCTCTGGGACCACGTCCCTCAAAAGGCTGGCCCCTCATCAACAATGCACTGATTGTATCTCAAAGCACAAGAGTAGTTACACAGGCTCTGTAAGAAACAGGAAGCCAATGTACACTGTGATGCCTATAAAGGTAACAAAGACACCCCCACCACCACCACCACCACTTTCTTCTCATAGTGAGCTTCTACATCATGAGGAACCTTCTGGATGGAGGATGGAACAGGAATATTTTGAAGCAGATTTAAGTTTACAGATGTCCTTTCAAGTTTCTGATTGGCCCTCTTAAGGACATGCCCATCCCCTCTAAAAATCTTCAATGAAGGTAATGTGCCGATAACACATGCCTTTCATTCACTTAGCCCACAGAGGCCCACAGCCCGGCAGCACACTGTACTGCTACATTTCTGCTGAACTCACTGAGAGCTGCTGCTCCTGCCACTGCCCAGCACGTGAGAGTTCTGCACTGCACTTTGCTAGTCCCGGGAAGGGATCAAACTTCAAAGCTAACTTGTTACACTGTACAAAAAGATGTAGGTCATCTTGATGATTACACAAATACTGCAGACCTAAAACTGGAACGGGGTTCTCTTAAAGTGTCAGAGAGACTACTAAAGAGAGACAATGAAAGGGATGTTTCTTAGTAACCACTCAGGGCTGATGGTTACTTAGTAGTGAGTGGCTCAGGGCTGATGGTTTCTTTAAAGGGGGGAGGGGCCATTAGCCAGAGCCATTACTCTGATGTGAGAATACAAGCTAGTTGAGGAAAGTGTCTTTCTTACAAACCTTGGCTTCTGGGTCACTGTTGATACTACAAGAATCATCGTCATCGGCATGAGGGGCGTTTCTAGAAAGAAGAACATAAAACTGGTCTTAGAATTCTGTTGCAGAGACTAGATGCGGAAGCCATCCCTTTTGGCACCCCCTCCTACCTGAGTTTCAAGGATGCATAGCGCAGTGTTGCTCCTTCAAACTCTTTTAAACTGGGGTCTGGGTTAACTGTGGCTGCGTGCAAATCCTAGAGGGAAACAGATCCTGTTAAGGTACAACAGAGAGACCCATTGCCCTGCCTCAAATACCAAAGGGAAGAGAAAGCCCCAGCAAGAGGCAGAAAGTGGGGGTGAACGAGCTTAGGCAGGGAATGGCATGCAAAGGCTGCTGGGTGATGGTGTGGCTCACAAGCTCCGCCTCTTACAGACAACGCAGCTGGAAACCACTCACAATGGGAGACATCAGTAAATAAATAAGTAAATAAAAACAGACAACGTGAGTGCGAGTGGCTGGTCAAGAAGACTTGCCATTCAGCCCCTGCAGAACGCATGACATTCACAAGGAAGAAAACGAAGCAACCGCAGCCATGCAGAAAGGAATGAAATATATTAAATGATCTAAAATCTGACAATATACTTGCCTTCCAAATGTCACTATTAATCTTTCCCCCATTCAGAACAGCAAAATCACTCCATGGCTGTTTCTAGACATGTAATTATTCACATAGGGGGGAAAAAAAGCACATCGATTTAAAAAAGAAAAGAAAAGAAAACATAAAGGGGGGGACACAAGACACTGTTGTTAGCATTGATATTCACAGGATGGGTTAGGGAACTTGTCAGCGCCACCTCTGTAAGATACATCATTTACTGACCAGGACGGGCAGAGATGGTAATTACCGCCAGCGTAGGCAGCTCCATAGCATTTGACCACAGTGCGGTTATATTCTAAATGTGGTCCTAGAGGCAACCCATGAACCTTCACGGTCCCCAGGCTACACAAGTCCACTGACACCCACCACCCCATATACCTTCACAGTCCCCAGGCTACACAACTCCACTGACACCCACCACCCCATATACCTTCATGGTCCCCAGGCTACACAACTCCACTGACACCCACCACCCCATATACCTTCACAGTCCCCAGGCTACACAACTCCACTGACACCCACCACCCCATATACCTTCACAGTCCCCAGGCTACACAACTCCACTGACACCCACCACCCCATATACCTTCACGGTCCCCCAGGTAATTCCACTGCACAATTCCACTGACACCCACCACCCCACATACCTTCACAATCCCCCGTCTACACAATTCCACTGACACCCACCACCCCACATACCTTCACAGTCCCCAGGCTACACAACTCCACTGACACCCACCACCCCGGCCACACACAGGTTTTCTAGAGATAGAAGTGGAATTAGGGATGTCAGTATGCTGGGTTGGAGACAGGGGAATGCTCGTATCTAAGAGCACGGAAGTCTGGGGTCAAGTTACTGTCCCTTCAAGGGGGAAAGGGTAATGGTAGGAATAGAGGTTTAGTCAGGAGCAGAGGTTAACATCAGCATTCTGATGACGTTTACTCCACGTAATGAAAAATAGCCTTGCACAAGCTAATGCAAACCACCCATTCAGGAAATGTTCTACCTTTGGGTCACACAAGCCTGTCCGGAGCTCACACCTGGCAGGCAGGGCAATCATTTTCTAAATGGTTACGGACCACAGCACAGAGCCTCTTGGCTCTCGCCATGGCTCTCCAAGTGGAAGCAACTCTTTCCATTCCCTTCGACAAGGAGAAAACTTCTCTTTCCTCCTGTGCCAAGGGAATACTCACATATTTTTCATAGGCTAGGAAACCAAGTGACACTAAAGGAGAGTTCTGTAAATCCTTCCTCAGACGAAACACCAAGAGTGGAGAGTGTGCGACTGAGTGACTTTTCAACTGAAGTACACTGAGGATGAGCGGCAATGGTGATCCGCTGAGGTTCTCACTAAGGACAAATCGACTTCAGACCAATGCCCCGGAAAGGTGAGCTGACTCCTGACTTGGCAGGGTGGATGAGCTGCTGCTTACTTCCACTGCCACCACAACGGCTTTCTTTTGGGGAGCAGTAGGGCTCCCAAAACGTAATTCAGATCACCACACTGATTTTGAAAAATAATCTCCCCCAATGACTATAAGAGCAGGAACCCTGCCTATCTTGGCGTTTACACTCTATCCCGCGACGTGTGTTCAGTCTCCGCTGAGATTAGAGTAACCTGGAGGACGTGTGATTAGCAAGGCTGCGGCCCTGAGATGGAGCAGGCCCTCACGTGTGTGTGTTTGCCTGGGAAAAGTCATTGCGTTTTGCTCCTATTTTAAATATATATATTTGAAACTTTATTTTGTGCATGTGTGTGTATGTATGTGCACCAAATACATACATGAGCATGCAGAGATCAGAAAGAGGCATCGGATGGCCTAGAACTGGAGGTACAGGTGATTGTGTGCTGCCACGTGGTACTGGGAAGCCTTGCAAGGGCTGGAAGCCCTCTTAGCAGCTGGGTCACCTCCCCAGCCCCACTGTCCCACTCTCAGAGGGACAGCGGTGGACAGGCTCCGTCACTGCTCTGGACTACAGAAAGTGCCCCTGGCAGGAGCATGCAGCAGAGCAAGGAAAACATCAAGCGGTGAGTTTCGTTCCCAGCAAGACCCCCGTGACTCAGCGTCAGGACCCTGGTGACACGCGGGCAGCTTCCGCTCTTCCTTAGGTTGAACTTTGGAAAGGGGCATCAGGTGGGGAACTGAAGAAAGCCAGGAAGACAATGTTTGTCTGGAGAAACACCAAGGGAAAGGAAGAAGGGGGGGGGGGGAGAAGGGGAGGGTGAGGAAAGAGAGAGAGGGAGATGGCAAGAAGAGAAAAAGGAAGAAAAGAAAGAAGAAAGAAAAAGAGGAAGGAAGGAAAGAAGGAGGGAGGGAGGGAGGGAAGGATGGAGGTGCGGTGATGTCTGGGAAGCAGACACCTGAAATCAGAAATCATCCAACAGGGACTCTGTTGGGACGGGGCAGGGCGGAAGACTATTCTAAACAGAGCTTTGGGGAAAACTTTAGAATTCAACTAAAACATGCCTCTGTGTGGGTTTCAAATTTTATGCCTTTGTATATATTTGCTCTCCAGACAGAGGGGTCTCTGTCAAGGGGATGTTGACTGTGGGCTGGGTTTGGATGAGCCCAGCTCTCGTGCTATGGAGTTGACTGGCAACTTCCCAGCAGTCACCTACGTCTACATAAACAGAAGCCTTAACAGGGGCTCCGCAGAAGCTAACAACAGCGAGTGCTCATTGCAAAGCCCCAGGAAGGAACAGCGGCAGCTGCATTATGACTGGACCAAAGGCATTTATTACTAAATCCTACCTTAAAAGAATTCATTAGTATCAAAGATGAGAATTTTTTTTTGTAAAAGCATAACCATAACTTTCCTCTCTTTTCTCTTTCTTCCTTTTCGAAAAACAGAGAACACACTTTTTCTTAAATTTTAAGAACAACAGAGTATAGTCATTTAATTATTTTTAGTTAAGGAGTAACAATGTCTTCTACGTTTTAGATAACTATTTAATACATCAATTTATTTATTTTTCTAGCGCGGGGCTTCAACTCGAAGCCTTAGTCATGCCGGCCAAGCACTTTGCCCCGAGCTACAATCCAGCCCTAGTAAATAATGGTTAGGTAATAAAAGTTTAAAAAACAAATCTCCTGGAGGTTCTCCGGCTCAACACAGACTCCCCAATCACTGTGGTCGGTAGTGTGCAGCACGGGAAAGATTCAGGGAGAGACAAAGGGGAGGGAGCAAAGAGGAAACAGCAGGCGAGCCATGTGTTTCTGGCAAGAAGTGACACACAGCCAGGCCGAGAGGGGAGGGATGGACACAGAACTCTTTCGAAAGCAGTAACCTGCCTGGGAATCTTCTAGGCTAAAGTCTGGCATGGCCAAGAAATGGCCCCCAGGGCCAGAGATGTAGCTGGAATCATCCTCTCCTGGCCCTGTCCTGGCCATGCTCAGGGTGCAGCATCCATGGCTCTAAATGTGATGCTCGTGCTCGGTTATGGGAGAGCTGCAGAGCCCTGGCTCCCGTGGTATATACTGAGCCACTGACCCGGTGCTGGGAACACAATGCCTACCCTGCAAGACTTTGGTAGCAGCTGTCATCACACCAGTGTGCACCTCAGAAGTTCTGAAGCCAGCACAGCCACAGAAAGCTAGGGCCACACCGCAACTCGGACCTCAGGGCTCAATACTGTGACAAGGTCTTCCCTTAGAGAGGGAAGGCATGGTGAATGGGTGAGTTGTAATTAGCACACGGCTTGGCTATCGGGAGGTGTGCTGGGGGGTGGAAGTACCCCGGTCCTCTACTCTTTCTTCTCATGTAGGAAAAAAAAATGTTCAGTAATGGTAAAGCTCAGATTATACCTTTCAATCCTGTTTTATCAAGACTGAAGGCTCGGTACACGAGGCTTTGATAAAACAGAAAAGAAGAAGGGACACTGGAATTATGAAATATCAAAGACCTGGGCAGGGCAAGAGATCTGTGGACTATGCTCTAGACATCTCCATGTGGATATAATGTCTTCCTTCTTTTAAAAATATTCCCTAGGTTTTTAGTGGAAGTAAGGTGATTTGAAAGGGCAGAGTAGCCCTCCTATTTAACTATGGTTTTGGTTTCTTATGTTTTAAGTTACTCGTGGCCCAAAAATATTAAATGGAAAATTACATTATGAAGCTATTTACAACTTTTAAATTGTCACCCTGAGCATCATGACATTTTGTGCCAATCTACACAAATGTTACCCAGCATTTCCATACTGTGCACACTGCTCTCCCATTAGTAACCGAGTAGCCATCCTGGTATCTACTGTTGTGGTAATGTACTACATACAAGGCCCGAACCTAGCTGTGAGTTTACGCAGAGACTAAGGGATATTAGAATATAGCTCCAGAAGACAAGGGGCTACTGCATGGAACTGTGGATTATTACAAGAAAACAATTCAAAGACGTTAAACAAACACCAAAACAAACTGCTAAAGGCTGTTGTACTGGCTGGTTCTGTGTGTCAACTTGACACAAGCTGGAAAGGAGCCTCAGTTGAGGAAATGCCTCCATGAGATCCAGCTGTAAGGCATTTTCTCAACTAGTGATCAACGTGAGAGGGCCCATTGTGGGTGGTGTCATCCCTAGGCTGGCGGTCCTGGGTTCTATAAGAAAACAAGCTGAGTAAGCCAGGGGGAGCAAGCCAGTAAGGAGCACCCTCCATGGCCTCTGCATCAGCTCCTGCCTCCAAGTTCCTGCCCTGAGTGAGTTCCTGTCCTGACTTCCTTTGGTGATGAACAGCAATGTGGAAGTGTGTGCTGAAGAAACCCTTTCCTCCCCAACTTGCTTCTTGGTCTTGATGTTTTGTGCAGGAATAGAAACCCTGACTAAGACAGCTGTGCTGTAAAATGAGCCCCTTGGACCACAGTATGCAACTGGTAGTCTAGAGTTGGGAGGGGACTGAGGGTGCAGTTGGTTTTGATGCTCCAGTTAGTCAAGTGATGGCACCTACTGTTATAAGCATGGGTTTCTTCTCCACTCAGGAAACAATGAATAGAATTCATGAAGCATATATCAGAAGTTATGCAAGATAAGGATATGGGTCATAATCCCAGAGGAACATTGTAGAATAAGATTAAATGAGACCCAAATCATAATACTACAAGGGGCTTTCAAAGAAGAGAAAGTATACTTTCTTTTTAAAGACTGATCCATTGATCGATCAATTGATCGATCGATCTATCTATCCATCCATCCATTCATTCATCCATCCAGCCATCAGTGCTCTATCTGCACGTACACCTGCATGTCAGAAGAGGGCATCGGATCCCATTGCAGATGGTTGTGAGCCACCATGTGGTTTCTGAGAATTGAACTCAGGACCTCTAGAAGAAAAGCCAGTGACCTTAACCACTGAGCCATCTCTCCAGCCCCAAGAGAGTATCTTATTCCTGGGAGATGCCAGGACTTGACCCTTCCTTTGAGGAAGTAATTCAGGAATAAAAATGGGGGGCGGGGGAGGTCATTTCTATAGGCCTGGTTGTCATGCTAGGAAACCTCTTGAAAAGAGTATATAAGAACAGAGTTCGGGGTTGGGGATTTGGCTCAGTGGTAGAGCGCTTGCCTAGCAACCACAAGGCCCTGGGTTCGGTCCCCAGCTCCGAAAAAAAAAAAAAAAAAAAAAAAAAAAAGAACAGAGTTCCAGGTATCACCCTGGAGCTTTTGTGTCATCGTCTGAGATGGCATCAAGGAACCAGAATGCTTTATAGGCACCAGGAATCTGCCCTGAGCTCCCAGGCTGGGAGACACTGCCCTTGAACCTGCAAGGCCTATCTCTGACGTTCTTCCCTGTCCTCGGATGTCATACTCCTATAGCTTGGTGAAATGACAGAAAAGTCCTTCGATGTGGCAATCTTACTCTAGGACACATGGAAGCAGGCACGTTCTGAGCATGGACGCTGTACTCTTCCTGGGCCATTAACAACCTAGGCATGTTTGGCCACAAACATGTTGGCAAGTAAGAGTTACTTCATGAGGAGGCAGGATTCCCTCTAAGGATCCCACTTTCCCACTCCTTTGAGAACCCTGGCCATCTCCACATGAAGATTTGGCCACATGCCAAGTGCTCGTCATAAAAAGTATCTTATATGGCCTGCTCTCTCTTTTAAAAATTCCACATCTACATAATTTCAGAAGTAATTTGGAACAAATAAATGGTTTGGGATGGGGAGGGAGGAACAGTCCTGTGAGCCAAGTTTCAGTAGCAAGTACTTCTCGGCCAGTTGATAAACTTTCAAAAATACTTGCTGGCACGTGTATTGGAAACATTACACGCTGTGCTTAACACCTCGTGGGTGAACTTTGAAAAGTGAAATGTAAAAATCTCCAAACTGTAAGGAAGCTCACAGTCCTAAACTCTTGTGCCATCAGCCGGTTTGGCGCTTAGTGATCTCATTTTTTTTTTTTCAAGGCAACTCAAGAGAGAGCTCAACGAAAACCTGCATTCCTGACACGACACATTACAAGTTACTTCTCTCCCTTAACATTCTGCCTTTTCCTCCACGCTTTGAAATTAGTTGAAATAGATTCTATTTAGGGATCAAAGAGATGGAGTTGGAGAAATAATCATTTCTCTTCGGCTGTCATCGGCACCTGGGACAGCGTTATTAAGCAGTCATTTTCTGGACAGCTTTGTGTGTGATACAGCCCTCCCTTTCATGGGAGACGAAGAGATCTGAGAGACTCTGCAATTCCTAACAGAGTGTGTCAAATCTAGGGGTGGGAGCAGGGGTCAACAGGTCAAAGTTCGAGGTCGACTCTGCCATACACTAGCTCTGTGATCTTGTGAGGGCCACTTAGCTTTTCTGTGTCAAAATGGGAGTGACAACCGCCCTCGGTAACAGATGTGTGTCTTTTGAGGAAATAATGAGAAAAGGCATGGGCCTGGCCCTGTAAACTTGTGCACCCTCTCAGGACCCCATGGTTTGCTACTCAACTTCTGGTTCACAGAGGCCATCTTCTCTGCCATGGTTGAGTCCTGTGAGGGTCAAACAGTGTGTGAAAAGATACTAATTTTGTTCCTTGTGATGCTGGGGACTGAACCTAGATCCTAGTGCATGTTGGGAAAGTGAGCTATCAATCTTCATAAGCAACGGGGAAGCTGAAAACCGCAAAGAACAAAGATGAGGTAAGTCCTTTGGAGTCGAGGAAGGGGCCCTGAACAGTGGGTGGGGGTAGGAAGCAGGTACAGAGAAGGAAAAGGATTAGGATGTAGAAGTATTAGGAGATAGAAGTATTAGGAGGTAGAAGTATTAGGAGGTAGAAGTATTAGGAGGTAGAAGTATTAGGAGGTAGAAGTATTAGGATGTAGAAGTATTAGGATGTAGAAGTATTAGGAGGTAGAAGTATTAGGAGGTAGAAGTATTAGGAGGTAGAAGTATTAGGATGTAAAACTATCAGGCTTCAATGAGAAGCTGTCAACACCATCTAGGGCTAAGCAACATAATTCGACGTGGTTTGGTAGCACTGAGTCAATATGTCAGAGGACCAGGGCAAAGTCCAAACCAGCCAAGGCTTTCATATACCAGAGAGGGTATATCTAGCTCCAACCCATCTTTCTAAAGGTGTTGAAGTGGGGTTGTGGCGAGGGAAGGGAGGTGCCGAGGCTGGGCCTGGGGAAGGGAGACGCTGAAGGAAGCTGAGAAGAATTCCCATCTTACTGTCTCCCAGGAAAGAACAGGTCACCAATCAGAAAGTCAGAACAAGAGGCTGGCTACTTTTAAGGGTGATAAATACAGTGGCAGATGCAGAAGAGTTTGGCCAGTTGGGGGTAAGATTCAAATGCACCCATTTCTCAAAGGCAAAGAAAATGGGCTTTAACATTAAAGAACAGAGGATTTACCATCAGAGAACAAGTGGAAGGAAGGCAGAGGAGACAGCCTGCAAGAGAAGCCACTGACATACATACATAAATGAACAAACAAACAAATAAACAAATAAATAGGCTGTCACTTGGCTGTGACTTTTCCCAGTGGTAATTCTCTTGAGGGTACTGTTACTAGGCTTGACAAATATTTGCCACAGGAGTCATTACATGAATGAATACCACAATGAAATTTTTTTAAGGCCTCAATTCTTTGTTTAAACATCCCGATTTCTTCCTCAGGGATACCCAGAATTTATGCCACTAATTATTTCTAAAATAATGTCACTTCTGCTAAATAAACATATCTCCTTTTTTACCCCTCCTTAAATAGGAATTAAGCATTTAAGTGCTCTCAAGGGTTATTCCTGAAAGACATCTTCTGCATGCTAGCAAATGAACCCAAGGCTAATAAGATATATGGTAATTATAACACGCCTGGCCAGGAGACGTTCCTGTGTGTGTAAATATTTCATGGATCCAGCACCATGAGATGCTACCTGCGGAGTAAATTACTATCTCCATGAGCCCTAGGGTAACTTAGCCTCTTCCCATTAATCAGCTCCTCCTGTACCTAGAATGGTGTTTCAGGAGACCAGACTCCATTAAAAGGGAAAGCAGACCTGAACGACAGACGTTAACACTGTTTTACTAAAAGGAAACATTACTGAGCTCTGAGATCCAAGGTGGCCGGCCATCAAAAGGCTTACCTCGGTGGCCTGTTGGGGCAGAGGCTGCTAGTCTAAAAGGAAACAGGATTACATCCAGTGAGCACATGAAAAGAGTCCACTTTACCTCGTTCTCTGGGGTGGGAGATGGCGTTACAGAGCTAAGTGACCCTTTCCTAGAACCGTGGAGATCCGCTGGGATGGAGACGGGCCGTTCCCACTGAGTCGTCCCTGTTGGGATGTGCCAGTAATAGGTCCCAGCAATGTCACTGACTCTTTTCCAGCCAGGCGGCAAATCCGGATCTGTCTGAAATGAGTGATCACTCCAGATATCTGCTGGGAGACGGGAAAGAGAGAGAGAGAACTCTATTAGAAGAGAAAAAGAAAGCTTCCAACAGCCACGTAGAAATGTCTGCACTGAACTGAGAAGTACATACCATACAAAGTGTGGTAAAAGGGACAACGGAGAGTGAGACAGAAGGCCCTGAAAAGGCTGGTTGCCATCTCTGAAGACGGGCATAAAGACCTCATTCTCAAGTCACTCCATACCCTCAAGTACCTCAAGCGAAAGCTCCATGAATCATAGCCCGATGTGAAGGCAAACTCCACATGTTTACCTACAGAGTCTGCCGGTCCCGTTGCCAATCGGGAAGACTGACTGGCACTGCACAGCCTTCCTGGCCGTCAGTCTAGGTTTCTGTAACCACTTTCTATAGATAAAGCACTGTGTTTGCATCTAGACACCCACAGAAGAGCAGTGTCTTTGTCAGGACTCCAGGACTAGGCATTGCACACTTTTAGGAAAAGCAAACTGAAATAAATAGCTCTGGAATTCAACAAAAGACCAGACTGGCTTCAAAACTGGGCCAGTAATGTAAACACATGGGAGAAAGTGGGAGTGAGAGGCTATACAGACTGGCAGAGAGTGTGGCAAACGGGCGAGCGTCTGCGGAGTCCAAAGACATTCAAATCCAATCAGCAGCCCTTAGTCAATGTAGGAGCCACATAAAATTAACCCTCTGGACAGTTTCTCCGTTTACTAAGGGATTATTTGCTTTAAAACATTTTTCTTCCTATCCTTGAGTTGAACATATTAAAGGGATAAACACACACACACACACACACACACACACACACACACACACACAAGAGAAAAGAAGTAGGGTGAGAATTACAGAGATGAAAGGGTCATGAAGTCACACAGTAACTGTGTCCGTGTGGGCCACCTGGACTTGAACACTGCTCTATTCTGAGGGTCAGAGCCTTTTCTACAGAGCTGTACACAAAGCCAGAATTTATTGCATTTCCAGTGAGAACACATGGGCCTTGTTCAATCCAACATTGTATAATGTGGGCACGCATTGCCGAAGCTGCTATAGATGGGACAGAAGAGAAGGAGAAGCCAGACAAAGGAGCTGGGCAAGCCCGTGGGCACAGACGTGCACCCACACTGTTGTTGGGGCCCCAGCACTCTTCATTTAAGCTTGCCAGAGGCAAAACTGCCGCAAGTTCAAATTACGGTGGAGACACTGCCTTCTGCACAGGAAATTAAGCATGAGTATGTAATTCCAAGTTAACACAGTTTGCAGCAACAACTCTAACCAAATGTTTTTATATTCCCCATTCATGCCCCGCTTTTGGAGGTAAATGGGTTGTTTCTGAAAGCCTTTTGTTTTTAGCATCTCAACTGGGGAAGGGAAAGTAAAACGCAAAGGACTTGCATTGGAGAAATCTGGAGTATATGAGTGGCCTTGTAGGGTCTCACTCTATGGATCCCAGACAAAAGGGTCTGGGGTTAAAATAGGAAAGGGATGCAAAGTACTTGTGCTACCTCTGTGGTTTATGACGTCTGTACATTTATACTTGAGAGTGAGGAACAGCCACGGACACCATCAGAATATGAATTCATGTCAGACCAAGGACAGAGAGCAAGGTCTGTGTCTTTTAAGCCATGTTGTTGCCTACAGTGAGTGAGGAAAGTTTTGCACCAGACAGCAGGAACTGACTCGTTCCATGCTGAACCAAACACACCACATTTCTACCTGGTTTGTATTCTAAATTGCTGCTGAGATTGACTTGGAAAAGTACTTCAAAGGGGGGCTTATCCTGTTGGTAAAAGGAGATGACAATGACGATGGTGGAAGATGTGGCAAAGCTCCAATACTCACAGCATCCTGTCAAGAAGCATCCCAAACTAGTGTAAGGGGTAAGCACTAGGAAGGCAGAAGACATCATGTCTCATCCATCAGCTTCTTCCCCCAGCCCCAAACAGGAACTCAGTAGTGGACGGATGGGTGAATGGAAGAATGGATGGATGAATGGGAGAATGGATGGATGAATGGGAGAATGGATGGATGAATGGGAGAATGGATGGATGAATGGAAGAATGGATGGGTGAATGGAAGAATGGATGGATGAATGGGAGAATGGATGGATGTTTGGATGGAGGGATGGACGTTTGGGTGGGTAGATGGATGATGGACGGATGTTTGGATGGATGATAAATGGTTGAATGGATGAATGGAAAGATTGATGGATAGATAGACGGATGCATAAATAAGGCAGAAGAAATTAATGAATGAATTAGGTCTTCAATAGTAAACTTGGCGTCTAACAGTAAAAAATTCTTAAGAAATCAGTTGTGTCACACTGTCACAACTTTATTTATGCGGGGTCACTGTCTATTTCCTTCAATGGCCTGTTTGACTGTCCTCACAGGTAACAGAGACAGAGTTAGTCATCTGCATCAGTGTCTGAAGTTCCACATTTGTGAATGAAAGGAAATGGGAGGTCACACACATTTTGACAGATCTTCTGGGAGGTCTGAGATCACAACGGGAAGTCCTTAGTCTCCAGTGGCGATCTCCTAAAAGACGTCTGTATCAGAGAAATTGTTGTGGGTGGGGCATATGCCATGGTAATCTTTGGTGTTTGAGCCAGCATTAGAATGCAAAAGTACACCATGGGAACATAACTGGAACTAAGACCAACTGTGGGGTGTCAATGAAAGACAGGTACGAGAGGGAGACTGGCAGAACAGATCAAACATCTCCAGAGTACTTTCAATATCGCAGTTCTCAGCATAACATTCTTACAAAGCCATCAACTTGACAAACAATAAAAAGCACTACACCCATGGGCAGGCAGGTCAAACACTGAGAACTTGCATACATTATATGTACTTGTATACATCGCTGGGGAATTGGATTAAGAGCACACTGAAAACAGAAGAGTATCATTAATTAACAAAGAAGTTGCTGCGTCATGCCACTGCTGGGCTCTCTGAATTGTTTTTGAAGTCATACATCTCGGCCCGGCAATTCCACACCTGGTATGTGTCCTAGAGAACCACACATGTGTATTAGGTATTCAGACCGCAGTAGCAACTTTACAATGGCCCCAGGCTCAAAACAACTCAGACCTCCTCCAATAGAAGAATGAAAAAATTACAGCAGAATAAATAAATAACAGAAATGAGCTAAATACAGCTGCATACAACAGTACAAAGTTCACCACATGTCACAGAGGAAAAGGAAGAAGACAAAAGATACCATATTCACTACATTTCCATTCAGATGAAGTCAACCATTAATTATTTAGTGATAGAAGTAAATGGTTTAAACTGTCAAGAATTGCAAACACACAGTGATCACATGCAAAAAAATACAGGCTACTGAACAGCCAAGAACGATGGGAGTGAGGGGCGTTGGTTTTGATTAGGGAAAGGTACACCTCAGTCATTCCATAGTCTAAAATTTCTATTGGTGGTAGCATGGAGGCTCCCTTTATAAGTATCTATTAATATGTATGCTTACTCAATATCTCTGAATGTATATTTTTTCACAGCTGAAAAAAAACAAAACAAAAAAACAGAGGCTGGAGAGATGGCTCAGCTGGTAAAGTGTTTGCCAACCAAGCACGATCCAAAGCAGGAACATATAAAGTGGTTGTAGCAGTGTGTGCGTGCAATCTCACCACACACACACACACACACACACACACACACACACACACACACACACACACACACACGTCGTTAGCCATGTCAGAATATTTTCAATATCTACAGGGACGATCCACCCCCACAACCCATCCACCCACCCCCCAAAAAACCCACAAGGGGTTCATTCAAGACTCTCGATGGCTCAAGTGAATAGAAGCAATCCAAAGAGCCCAGTGATGAAGGTGATGAAGTTATTCAGCCTGGCCTGTGGTTGAGTGAGAATGCCCAGGGGAGCCTCTTACCTGGCTAAGCCATTCGCTATATAACGGGCCTGATCAAACCGGACAGCTTCTTAAAACTTCAGAACAGAACAGGACACATGACCATGAGCCTCTATTGTTCCCAGGATATATCTATCTGTATCTGTATCTCTATATCTATACACTTCAGCAAGCTAGTAATTACCCAATTCACGAAAGTGCCCCCACTACAGTACAAAGAAAATGCCCAGTATGGAAATCATGGGGCTATATGGCCACCATGGTTCCAAGAATAAGGATAATATTAAGATAAACCCCTCGTGACTTTTCACTGGGGAAATCACTCCAGTTCACTCCAGCAAGGGTAGCCTGAGACACCAGACCCTTTCACTTGCCCTACTTGTCTTCCTCTTTAGCAAGATACTCTTTTGTCTTTCAAATGCTTGTCTGCCCGCCACCAAAGAGAAAGATCACTTCACTGCATTTAAAACCAATTTGCCCGGTTTAAGGCACAATCCAGGCAGGGCTACACTCGGCTTAAGCCTCTCTCAGACACAAATAAAGAGAGTTGCTTTTTCCATTTTTTTTAATTTCCTCTTCCTGTGATCTGCAGACTCCATAGGTGAAAAAAAAAATCGGGCACTTTCCACTGCATAAAACATGAGCTGGCTGCATTTAATGTTCACGGCAATGCCAGCCAGAAGGCAAGGCCAGATCCCGGCCTTAGGTATTATGTGGCTGTGATGTTAGAGATGCTAAGAAGATTTACAACGATACTGAGGCTGGCTGGGTGTGGACCGCGTGCCCTTCACTGCAGGGGCTCAGGCTGCCCTGAGATGAAGGCAGAATTGTTATCCAATTCTAAAGCTTGCAGAGGACAGTAGATGGATTTAAACCAAGGAAATAAAGTATATCCTGATTCAGAACAGGATCAATTTTTCAGAGACCTGGAAAAAAAACCCCACCAGTATTGACAGCACAGGGAGGAGGGTAATAAAACAAAAGGATCTGAAAAAAGAAATAATAGTACAGGTGGAGATCAGAAGACAGGTAGCCCACCTGACCACGGTCAAGAATTGAATAATAACACCAAGATTCTCTGTGGATGCCTGGCCTGGAGCCCCCATCGCCCAGCACTCTGCATCCACGGACATGAATGCTCTTCTAGTGCAGGTCCCCTTTAAATGCCTGCCTCCCAAATCCAGCCTGGCCATTCCAGCTACCACATCCTGCTAGACGCTAAGCAGGATCCCACCCTCCGACCCGCCAGGAAACTGATGCCTGTGATACCTCTCTTCTTTCCCTCCCACCAGCTTGTACCTAAGACGCTTTCTCCCAGTTCCCAGGTTCCTGTCATCACAGAAGCTCACTGAGGGCTGTCAAATGCTGAGAGGAGATGCTTTCGGCCAAGAGCTGAAAAGTCAGAGGTCTCTTTTCAGAGTGAGTCCATGGTCCTCCCTTGCCTGCATTTTATTACCATTTCTTTCTTCTTCTTTTTTTTTTAAAGTTCTTTTTTTTTTTTTTAAAGCAACAGGAAACAGGAACTGGAAGTCAGAAAGTAAAAAATAGCAAGACTGATGGCCCCACAAAATCCCTCTTGGGCCAAAAGCAATATGCTTGGCAGGAGAACAAGAAGCCCATTTATGAGCAGCAAAGACCCACCCATTCCCCCCACCTCAGGCACCAGCACTCACTCCTAGCCCCACGTGGCTCTACCTGGCTCCCTCTAAGGTCTGGTGAACTGGAGGGACCTACAGGGCGAGGAACACACTTGTCTCTAATCCTCCTCTCCCAGGCTCTCTTACAGGAACCCAGGGGTCAAAGACAAACAAATTAGGTAAGACATCCTCTCCAGACAGAGGACAGAGGAAGCATGGATGGGAGAGCAGGGAGTTTATATTTAGCAAGATCTGCACTGGGAGCACAGCCCACTTCCCCGAGGTCTTAGAATGACATCTGCTAGCACTGTGTGACTAGTGCATCCAGTGTCTGTGGTGGTGAGGGAAGATGGATGAGAATATTCCACAAGCATTTTCTGTCTAGCCTGAGCCAGCCTATGCATTGGTGCAGCACACAGGCAATTATGATAGACAGGGTGCTGCCCACTGATGGAAGGCCAGACTCCTCAAACATCCAGGTTACCTGTTGGCCTAGGGCTAGGCCCAGAGTTTCTGGCTCAAGAGGGAGTTGGCCCATGAGTTTGCATCTCTAACAGTCGTCTCCTTGGTTATTCCAGAACATTGAGATCATTGGCCTAAGAAAGCTGAAAGGGCAGTCATTACTTTCTATCAAATGTGCTGTGCTGGCTGTGTGTCAATCTGATACATACTAGAGTCATTTGGGAAGAAGAAACTTCAACTGAGAAAATGTCCTTATCACACTGGCCTGTGTGCACACCTGAGAAGCATTTTCTTGATTAATGTTTGACGTGGGAAGGCCAGTTTGCTGCAGATGTGGCCACCTCTGGGCGAGTGGTCCTGGATGCTATAAGAAAGCAGGCTGAGCCAGCCAGGAGGAACAAGCCAGGAAACATTATTTCTCCATGGCCCCTGCTCCTTCCTCAAGTTCCTGTCCTGAATTCTAGGACAATAGACTGTTAGACGGAGTATAAGAAAAAATAAACCCGTTGCCTTCAGTCATGATGTTTATCACAGCAATAGGAACCCTAACTAAGGGATGTTCTGTAACCACTGGCCATGTGTGTGTGTGCACACAGACACACAGACACACAGACACACAGACACAGACACACACACACACACACACACACACACACACACACACACACACTTAAAAGCCATCTTTCTGTTCATTCTTTAGAATCAAGGGTTTCCTATCAACATCAGAAGGGAAGGGAACACACAGCCATGAATAAGATTGCAAACCGAGAAACAGGATCTACTGTGGGAGAACTGGGTGAGTTCTCTAAACAGGGTGGTCTGCGATGTCTCAGAGGAAGCCGATTCTTCTGAACCTGGAAGGGTGAGTGTTCTGGCAGATGGAAAAGCGAGTGCAAAGGGCAGGTGACTGGAAAAAACAGCTATGCCACCATTGCAGGAAAGTCACTCTGGGGGTGAGAGGGTTCTGATAAAAAGCCCACTGGTTAAGCATTTACTCTTTACGCAAAGGAAAAATCTGAAGGTCATGGTTTATGTTTTCAAAGAGCAGAAGAACAAGTTATTCGATGCTCTCATTCTTAGAGAAGAAAAAAACCATTTTTTCCTAAGGTCTTGGTTGTAACCTTTGCCATTCTCTCCTTTAAGTTATTCCTGACTGAGCCAGATACTCCAGTCTAAACGGTAACATTTTAATTTAGCTTTCAAAGTGTTTCCTGTTGCTTTCAGACAGGGTCTCATGCAGCTTAGAATGGCCAAGAGCTGGCTGAGACGAAGGATGAGCCACAACTCCAGATTCTCTTGCTGCCCCTTCTGGACGACTGGGGTTAAGGTCTATGTACCAGAACCACAGTTTATAGCAGAGCTGGGAATTCAATCCAATGCCCTGCCATGTTAGGCCAGCACTCCAGCAACTGAGATCCATTCACATCCCTGCAATGTTCTCAGGCTGTACAGGGGCCTGACTAATTTCTCTCCTTATTCCTTGTTCTTTTTTAAATTTGGACTTCACTGCCAGCTTAGAGCCAGTAAAACCCAGCTTAGACCTTTATTTCCTCTAGCAACCATCACCAACGTTCAAAGACAACAGCACAGAACAGGCACTCCGAGGCTAGGTGGTGATTATAGATAGGTGGAGGGTCCCAAGCAGCCAACAATTGCTGCTTGGAATTTGCTGTGAAACCTTCCTTAGTCAAAGGGATTGACAGAAATACTGGCCATGGCACAGAATGAGCTCCAGTATGTCTAAAAGCTGTGACTCCCCAGAATCCTGCTGACCCAACAGCCACTGACTAGGAAGAAAGGAGCCTCTAAACGGCTTTGAGGCTCTTCCATTTCGTGTATCAACTTACAAGGCACAGTTGAGGCCAAAGTTAGTCCATTAGAGCCTGGGGGAAACGCCTCTCTGAACTCATCTGAGTCCTTCCATGCTACTGTTAGGTTAAAATAAAACCCTCAGCGGGGGGTGGGTGGGGGGGTGGGTGTTAGTGTCCCTTGCTTTTTCTGCATATTTTCCTTCAAACACTTACTAGGAAGAGTTTTTAAATGCCTGAAATAGGGAGCTATTTATAGTTGAGGGTTCTCCCACTGAAGTTGAGGGACTCTTCCAAACAGTACACTCCTTCATGAAAACAAGACTTTTGAAAGGCTGCCACACAAGCTCTGGGTTTTGTTGTTGTGGTTGCTTTCCTCAGTTAAAAAAAGGCAATTTTCCTTTAAATCAAGAAAACTAGATGACATCATTCATCTAGTCTCATGGAAGTTTAGAAATGAGAACTGACTGGCCTGAGACTCAATCAATCTCAATCTCTCTCTCTCTCTCTCTCTCTCTCTCTCTCTCTCTCTCTCTCTCTCTCTCCCATCCCTCTCCCCTCTCCCTCTCCCCCCCTCCCCCTCTCCCTCTCTCCTTTCCTTCCGTTTTTTCTCTTTTACTTGGGGTGTTGGTGTTGCTGTTGGTGTTGGTGTTGGTGCTGGAGATGGAGTCCAGGCTTCATTCATGCCAGGCAAGCCCTCTACCACCAGGCTACAACCCTCCACACTCCCCCACCCCCTCCAGTGCCCCTGCTCCCTACTCCCCTGCTTCCAATGCCTCTTTAACCAGTGAATGGCTGTTTATGCAGTGCAGCTAGGTCTTCAGCGAAGCAGGAATGAACTGGATAAGACAGTGTGTGTTGCCTCATCCCAAAGACAGTCTCACTCCGAGGATGCTTCCTGCTCCTGAGAGAGTCTGAGAGAAGGAAGTGGTCCGATGCTCTCTTAAGACAGAAGTGTTTCTTTCTAGTCTCATGTTGTTACCTCAAACCAAAGCAACACACCTCGTGGAACTCTCCACACTTAAAGACTAAAAGGCATAATTACCCAGAAGGATAATTTACATTTGTGAATATATATTCACTTGCCCAATCAAACCAATGCACATCTGAATCTATTGTACTGAGGTAAATTGTAAGACTGAGCAACACTGTATTTCACCCACCATGAAAAAGCCTAATTCTAAATACCCAAATGCACGATATAACACACATAGATTTCCCCTCTAATTATAAAAGGGGAGGGTAAATAAAGTCTTGAGGTGATATGTGCTAAGGTGTTAATCTGCAGTGGCCTTCGCAGCTCATGGTTTAGCCTATGATGTGATAATTCAGGCTGGGGGCCTCCAAGAGGTGGGGCCTGGTTAGTGGGGCATGAGGAAGAGTCTTCGGTGGTGCCAGCTATTCCAGTCTGTCTTCTCTGCTTCCTGGGTGACTGGGTTGTGGACACTGTCACCTGGCCCTGTCACCTGGGCAGGAGCCAGTCTGCCCGGCTTTCCCCTCCGTGATGGACGGAGTTCCCTCCAAAACCTTAAGCCTTTACTTTTTTTTTTGTTTTTTTGTTTTTTTAAAGATTTATTTATTTATATGTAAGTACACTGTAGCTGTCTTCAGACACACCCAAAGAGGGCATCAGATCCCATTACAGATGGTTGTGAGCCACCATGTGGTTGCTGGGAATTGAACTCAGGACCTTTGGAAGAGCAGTCAGTGCTCTTAACCACTGAGCCATCTCTCCAGCCCCCAAGCCTTTACTTGTTTATGTCAGATTATTTTGGTCATAATGAAGCAAACGTAACGAAACACTAAGAATTAGAAGATAGAAATTTGACCTCTACTTCTGATATGCAAAACGTGCAACTAAAGTATAATTTACCACCGCTATTGAGATGCCTCAGGCTTAAGGATCCTCCTTCCTCACAAATCATAAAATATTAACTTTATATCATTGCAGAGCCATTATTTTACTTTTGAGTTGTGTAGGGAGAAAACTGCATCGACACCGACAAACTTTCGGGATCTCTAAGTGGAAGCTTTGATAATGGAGGCAGAATGTGGTTCAGACCGAGGTATTTCAGTCTACAATATGCTGGTAATTTTTCAAAAGTCAAAAGACTAAATTACATGTTTAGAAAGGCTTCAGGCAGGTCACATCACATTTTTTCCCCCAGTTGTTATCTAGCACCCTCTCACCCAGTGACTGACAGCAGGGCACCCTCTTCAATACCAGGGAGGAGTGGGAAGAGACTAACAGGCCGAGTATCTAGTGCCTTGTCCTAAACGCAGAGCGTAAAAGAAAGCTTGGACTGTGTAAATCAGGCAAGCGCCAACTGCAAATTTCATTCAGAGACGGCGGGCATCCAGCTGCTGTACCCACTGCCAGCCCTGCTGCCAGCCCTGCTGCCAGCCCACGCTTACTGATTGGTTTTTCTCATTCCACACCAGTGGCAGGCACCAGCACCCCATTCTTTCAGGGCAGACAGATCTGGAGGCATGTTAAACAGAGTCAGCTTTCTCCTCTATTGTCCTGTCAGGGTCTCCAGTGCATTTTTCTCTTGGGGCTGTATCCAGGCTGGTCTACGACACCAATGAAGACACGACACTAGCTAGCTAGTGCAAGGGATGCCTTGGCCAAGCCCAAAGTCACCATTACTGTAATGCGGAGCACACTAGGGTTTGACCTATGCTAAATATTAGGATAAACAATGGCTCTAGAGAATCTTGGGAGTGCAAGCAAAATTTGGTAACAGTACCAGTCTTTTTGCCATGGTCTTTAAAATCAAAACCTACATGTGGGGACGTTATAGCACTGCATTCTTTAAAATTAAAATGCATCTATTATGTTTCTGATGTACAAGGTACTGCCCACCCACTCTTCTACAGCAGACCATCACCTTGTAAGTGCTGTACCCCATCCCGTCCCATCTGACTCCACAAAACTTGGCCAGCTCAGAGATGGAGCAAATACTATTCCTATTTTCTCAGTAAGGAAACAGACTTTCACAATGATAAGGAACTTACTGGGTGCCACTGTTCAGGAACTCAGTGGCACTGAGGTAGCTGTTCAGGCTGGTGGGGGTTTAACGGATAACCTTTAACATTTGATGCAAAGAGTGAGCTTTAGTGTACGGTCAGAGAGGAGCACATGAAGAAAGGCTTTCTGAGAAGAAGGTTTAAAACATACAGAGATCAAAGTGGAGGTTTTTAAAGTCTTTTCTGAGTTTTAGTTTTTTTTTTAAAAAATAAAAACATAAACAAATAAAAAACCAGAATCTTCAGTAGGTGATACCCTGGCTGTCCTTGAACTCACAGACATCTGCTTGCTCCCACTTCTGAGTGCTGAGAATGGAGGTGAGTAATGGATTTAAACGCATGTGCACCAACCTTGCTCTTTTCGGAGATATTTATTCCCCACCCCAATAGAATAAAAGCATAAAATAGTCCAATTAATAAAATAATGAGAGAATAGAGAAGTTGAGAAGAAATTTAAACAACCCTCCCTTCCCTTGCCTCTCTTCCCTTCTTCTCCCTAGGCCCCACCTCCTTATTTTTTTATTTTTTTCTTCAGAAGTGGTCTTGTGGTTATTACTCAATCTGGGCTCCGACTCGTGATGAATTCTTTTCTTTTTTTCTTATTTTTTAGACAGGTTCTCACTATGCAGCCCTGGCTGGCCTGGAATTCACTTTGTAGACCAGGCTGGACTTGAACTCCTAAAGATCCACCTGTCCCTGCCTCTTGAGTATTAGGATTAAAGGTATATCACTACCATTCCTGGCAATATGAATTTTAATTTCTTCCTCAAAAACTTCACAAAGTCTTACTTACCTAGTGAAAGAGGTTCCTCAAAAAAGAACCATTTTCCTTCCCACCAAACTAACAAGGAAGTTAGTGTATAGGACATAGTCCAGCTGTAGAAAGGCAGCAACTGACAGTGAAGGCTGTGCATTGTATCTGGGTTGTTTTGTTTTATAATCACTCTATATAGTGAGTTAATTACGTGCAATTTAATATATATATATTAAGCTACATATATATATGTATATATATACACATATATACACACATATATATATATGTAAGTCATAGCAGACAATGAAATGTGTTTATCCATCTCTAATTTCTTCCTCCATGGCAATATAAATTTTGGTTGGACAAATGACCACTATATTTTCCAGCATCCCTTGCAGCTAGGAAACATTCTCAAGGTACAGAGCTGAGGAATTACATGACAATTTCTAAGAGCTTGCCTTAAAAGGGATCTGGCAGGCACACGTTTCTTGCTGCCTAGACCAGCACTATTGCTTTGAACCATAAAAACAGATTATCCCTGAGGATAGTAGATTGGGAGAGCAGAAAAAGAAATGGTTTGTGAAGTCTTTGGGAGCAAAGCCATCCTATTAACAGAATGGTACTTCTAAATTGCTATATGAAAGGGGAACACACTTCTATTATAGAAAGTCCCAGTTATCTTAGAGCTCTGGATTATTAGCTGCAGATCCTCACTCATCTAAGAGCAAGAAAATGAATAGCAATCCTCTCACCGAGGCAAGACTCAACTCCCAAGAAGTCTGCTTTGTGCTCTCATAGCAAACCCAGGCCTGCGGCCATCTAAATTAGAGTCTCTTCGATCCCATCTTGCGGAGCTGCTGGAACACAGCTTTCTAAGTTACCACTCATCCCTCCTCCACACTCCCCGAGTCCCAGCACTTTACCCTTACTCCCAAACACTGCCAAACATCACAAGTGTAGGCAACAGGTGGCCCTAGCTTGTCACAACGCTTAAGAAGTGTACACGGGATTCAACTAAAACCAAGCGACAGCCATCCATCCTTTTCATTCAGTGATTTTAATTCTTTAATCTGCATCTCTTCTCCCAGAATGCACAGCCCTAGATCAAGAGAGAAAAGTTGAGATTCTCCAGGGAAAAATGGGAACGCAACAGCTTGGCTTCTCTTTGCCAGCAATCAAAGCGTGGCGCTGAGAGCGCCACATTCTCTCAGAGATGCCGCGCTACTGGCAGAAAAGAGGCAGGGGTATTTGCGGATCCCATCTGCCAGGAATGCACGTGTGGAAAGTGTCATTTTTTTAAAAACTCAAAATAGAATATAGTACAATACAATATTAGGCAACTGAACCAAAATTCCAGGAAGCGACAAACTGGAATGATTATGCTCGAGACTGTCACATGACACATTTGTGCTCCGAGTTTATAAGAACTTTTTCTCTTCTGTATAGATTAGGATATGGAGCTAGTTAGGGCTTAAATCACAAATCCTTAAAGTAAAAAGTTAAAAGCAGATCTGAAGCCCTTAATGAAAAGCCCACATTTGCTCTGCTCCAAACCTGCCTCGCTCTCTGAAGATTAGCCAACGCACGTAGCAACGGCTCATATTTCAATTTTGGAAATTCCAGGGGATGTCGAAATGACATCTAGGTGAATGAAAGCCATGGGGGAAGAGGAGGATCCTCAGGGGAAAAGAAGCTTAGAAAGGGGAATGGGAGAGGCTGGGGAGGGGCACTCGGTGCCTGCTGGATCCGAGTCCCACTTGGCTGTGATGGCCCAGAGGGACCAGAATCCCTGCTTGCTGTTTTCTCCCTACCCACAGATGTACTGGTAAACCCACCAGGCGTCAGAATCCAGCCAATATGCTAAAATTATACTTCTACCAGAAAAATGTTCCTGAGGCGGGCACTAAGAGATTTCTCATCTTCAGGGTCTCTGGGAGAGATTCTAAATTTACTGCTGCAGGAATAGTTGTGGGCCCTTTTTTCTTTCTCATCCCAGAATATCATCCTTTTCCATGTAAAGACTGATTTATACAAGGTTCTGTCCTGAATCTGCTCCACTTTTTCCCTTTCTAGACGTCTGGATAACGAGCATCCATTTATAAATGACGGCCTGCATGCCCTTGAATTCAGGTGTGCCCTAAGCGTCCGCCGCTTTAATGCTCTCTCCATTACTTTCTCTAGGAACGACATCCCTATGAAGAAAGAGAAGACAGCTTGTCACACAGAAATATCCTAATGTCTCAGGAGTGGAGACTAAGTGACATTCTTTGGAAGCAAATAAAGGAGATGCTGTTTCAGAGCCTTTCGTGTGGCAGACAAAACAGGGCAACGTCAGTGGGGACCCAGCATCTGGTGATGCACAGAGCTTTGCCCTCCATGCTGTGTGCTTCTTTCCTCAGAGAAACAAGCCCTGTGTCTTGCTGTGCTACAGATGAGCTGTGATAAATGAACAGAGCGCAGTTTTAGCTTCCCTTTAGAAGATTACAGTTCAAAGCACCCAACCACGTGGCCAGGAACACAAAAGAGTCAGAAAATACAATTTCCTTGTTGTTAACTCCCTCTGAGGGAATAGGCAGTATAAACCACTTTTAAAAACAGGAGTTTATTTTAGTATAAATTTTCTTTTCTTCCCCCACCCCCGGTATAAAGAGATACCTGTTTAACAATCCCCTTTCTGCCTCAATGACTAACTCATTTTAAAAACTGCTTTTTACTTTGCTGACAGAGTGAGAACTGTAAAGTTCTTTCTGCAGATAAAGACTATATCTAATCTGCACTTGGCCCAGATTTCACCAGGTCACTCTGTGAAGCCTTTATCCCTCTCTTGTGGCCTTTGGGTCTGTAGAGGAACATATGAGAATTAAGTTGGTAAGCTACCCCTATATGGTAGTTTGAATCAAATGGCCCCCATAGGCTCATAGGGTATGGCATTATTGGAAAGAATTAGGCCTGTGGACTTGTTGGAGTAGGTATGACCTTGTTGCAAGAAGTGTGTCACTGGGGGCAGGCTTCGGCGATTCAGATGTTCAAGCCAGGCCCAGTGTCACTCTCTCTTCCTGTTGCCTGCAGATCCAGATGTTGAACTCTTGGCTTTTCAGCACCACATCTGCCTGTGTGTCACCATGCTTTCTGCCTTGATTATAACGAACCAAACCTCTGAAATGTAAGCCAGCTCCAGTTCAATACCCTCCTTTGTAAGAGTTGCTACAGTCATAGTGTCTCTTTACAGCAACTGAAACCCTAACTAAAACACCATTAAGGGAGGGAGGGAGGGAGGAGGGAGGGAGGGAGGGAGGGAGGAGGGAGGGAGGGGAGGGAGGGGGGAGGAAGGAAGGAAGGAAGGAAGGAAGGAAGGAAGGAAGGAAGGAAGGAAACAAAACCGGATTCACCCATCTATCAGAACAATTTAATTCAACCAGCAACAGCACTGTTGTATTCTCACTGAGGAAAAAAAAAGGATACACAATTACTTTTATACATCTATGAATTAAAATATATCTTATTTTCTTCTCTACAGAAAAATGTAAAGTATTTATCCCCTACTGATATATCTATGGGGACTGAGCAGTCTCAAGCATATATGTCACACACCTGTGCATCCATTCAGTTCCATAGAGCGTATGTGCTAGGGTATTCCTAGAAAACTGCACACTGCACACTGCAAGATCCTTCTGAAGCTGGCCTCAGCCATTACACACACAGCAATGGCTGCTGTCGGCTGAAAGCGGCTGTCAGTTGTGGCTCTGCCCCTTCACTCTTTTGTAATCTTACTTAGACATTTCTCAGACAAGACTCACTTCTACTCAGCCTTGCCTCTCACTTCCCGTACAGAATGAACGGACTCATTAACATGGCCTTCAACTCCCTCAGCGCCTGGCCTCACCCACTGCCTCTCTCATTTCACTCCTTCAGGCCATTTCTAATCTAGGGTGGCCCAGATGCCAGTAATCTTAGGCAATGCCACATATATTGCTTCCCTAGCTTTTGTCTGTACTATGGGCTGGAATCATTCCTCTCCCTAAATCCAAAACCTGGGTCACTTCTGCAAACACTTTTAATTACTGCCCACCTTTAAAGTCAAGAATCTTCTTGCCACACCCTCCCCTCCGGGCAGAGACAAATGATCGGGTCATTTGATATTTAGTACCATAGTTCTTCTCGCAGCTTAAACAATGGAGTCAAAGGCTCTGTAAAGACCTGTGACAGATGCCAGGGAGAACTGAAGCTGTTTGTCTGTCTGTTTGGGAGGGCCTTTATGTGCCACATTCATTTATCTCGAACTTAATACACAGGCAACGAACGCTAGCAAAAGTTCTGAGCAGGGAAATCCATATATTTTGAGATTACTGACAACACAAAGAACAGATGAGCTGGAACTGCGTGCTGTTATAGACAAGTCATGCATCGTAATACATGCTCAAATATTGCACAACAGTAACAGAAGTGAAAACACACAGCCATAGTCAGATTATACATTCTGTATCCCGGACTGTTCAGCCATCTCTATATTGGAGATTAAAAATCCCAGGCACTGGCCATTTAAAACGTTCCCTCCTCCCAGCATGTAACCGTCGTCATGACAACATGACTTCCAGCTATATCTCTTCAAACAAGCACACCCTTAAAGAGGAAAAAAATGAGGCTCAATCAGATTAAATAAAGAATATATATTGACCGGTTTTGAAATGAAAAGGAAACATGCTTTAGCCCAGGGTTACCCAGTATGACATCTCTGAAATCCCTGCAAGTTATAGAATCAGGATGGGTTTTTTGTGAAAGCACTTACATTGTGCTTAGCACCTATATGCTTTACACATAAGAACAACACGCTCTGGTCTCACACGTCAGTCCTACAATCGGTGAGGGGTTTTCCAAAAGCATGCTTGCCTTTATCCTTACTGCTATTATCCTAAACCTGCCCCCCCAAAGGTGGACCGACCACCTTTCTGCTGTCTTACCCCTTCTGAAGGATGTGGCCTCATCAGGAATGCATCTCTGGATTCAAGAGATGAAAGGGGGAGGACGGAATTTGGGATCATCATCCTCAAGTGCTCCATTGTCTTTCCAACCCTCCCAAATCATCTTCATGTAGGACATCATTATAATGGCCTTATAAATTAATTTGGAGACCATGTTACAGACAGTAATGACTCATAAGTAGGAGCTACAAATGGATGGTGATTTATGTAAAAGTTTATAAATTGAATCAATTTTCTCATTTCTCCCATGAGTTGAATTTTCAGTTAACACTGACCCCTCTTTCCCCTCCACCTTTTCTGTGCCGAAAGAAACTATTATTATTTAGGAGAAATGAATTGGGAGTGTGTGTATTGTTTATGTGTGCCTTTGTCTGTGTCCATGTGTGCTGTGAGTCTCTGTACTCATGCATACACAGATGCACCTATGTATGCAGATGTGTGTGCATGTGGAGGCCAGGGCAGCTACAGGTGATGTCAGTCCTCAGGTTCCAGCTGCTTTTAAAAAAGACTCATTTATTTTATTTTATTTTATTTTATTTTATTTTATTTTATTTTATTTTATTTTATTTATAGACAGTGTCTCTCACTGGCCTGTAACACACCAGGTAGGCTAGGCTGCCCCTCCCCACCTTCCCTCCCCAGTGCTCAGACTATGCGTGCACTCCACCTATGCTACATTTAAGACTGAGGATAGCTTATGTGTCCAACCCTGTTTCAGCAATGTCTTGTCAACGGGACCAGAGTATCACAAGGCTGTGGGCTAAACCAGAGCAGACTTAGGACTAGACTAGGAGGCATTTAGGTGTGGGGAGCACCTAGGGTGAGCAGATACAGGCTTGACAAACTGAGATGAGCAGAGCAGAAGCTAGGGTGACCGATGATGTGTGTGGGGCCCGAGTCTAAGCTAATTCTAGCGCTGCAAGTCCCTCGTTCTGAGAAAACCCAGTCCCAGGTCAGCTGTCGCCTTAAGCTCAGCACAAATGAAGGACTGTCCCTTGTCAAACACTGAAGTGCTTTTTTTCTTAAGGAGAGCAAACACACATCTGCCCCCTGCCTTTAGGAGTGTTTCTGGTTCACAGCTCACAGGTCTTTCTGGTGCTGCCATCTATTTACCATTTACACCCCGGAGGTAGAAGGATTTTCCTCCACACAATCCTGCTCTCAGAGTCCCCTGGCTTGGGTTTTTGTGAGAATAATTCCTATAACCATCTGAAATACACATATATTATATAATTATACATAATATATTACATATATTATAGGTTATTATATATAAGTATATTCATTACTTATAAATTAGATATTTATTTTACTATATATTATATATAGTCCTATAACCATTCGCTTGATATATTTCTACTGGCTGATAAACCTCAGGGACACCTAACAAAGAGGGCTGTTAACTCACTTCTTCCCTGTGAGACTCTAGCTCTGGGAGGAGGGAAAGATCTTATTCCAGAGCCTTAGCCTCTATGCAGAGAAACACTCCATTGTCTTTATAAGCCCGCCCCCACGTTTCTTTGATTTCCTCCATTAATTTTTTTCACAGGTAATTTCCCCCGTTACTCTGTATAGGAGAAGGCGGTCTCTAGTACTGACAAGCACAGAGAGCAAGTTCTCAGCTCATCTGAATAAAGGATGCAGAGGCTGGAGCGAGGTCCCCGAGGGATGCATTACACATCCTTATGTAGAACTGGGAGGCTCTCCCTTCTCTCCCAGCCCACCACAGCCACGGCTGCTCCTGCCTTCTGCACTACTCTTCCTCGAAATAGTTTCCTTATATGGTCATTCACAGGAGCAGCCGCCTCCTCTTTAGTAAATGACATCTGAAAACCACCAAAGTCAACAGCTTTGACTTAACACCGGAAAAACGCTTTAGAGCGCACAAAGAAAATCTGTTACTGCGCTGCGTTTCTCTCTATACCTGCAGGCTCTTAATCCAAAGTTAGGCTCGGATGGTAGGACATATAAGCCTAAAGTGGGGACACTGAGGCAGGAAGATTTAATTCCAGGCTAAAGTCTTTAAAAAAAAAATTAGGGCCGGGTGTTGCTGCATGTGTTTAATCCCGGCCAGGGCTACACAGAGAAATTCTATCTGAAAGGAAGGAAGGAAGGAAGGAAGGAAGGAAGGAAGGAAGGAAGGAAGGAAGGAAGGAAGGTAGGAAGGAAGGAAGGGAGAGAAAGAGAAAAAGAAAAGAGAGAGAAAAGAAAAACTACAAAAGGTATGCTCCTAAATTCCCAGTCTATAGCTGAACCCTGGCTTACATGTGACCAGGCCACTACATGTGTGTCTCTTCATGTTTAGAGACAGGATCTTACAACATAGACCTGGCGGGCCTGGAACACAGATCCCATCTCGCCTTGGGAGTGCTGATCGAAGGTGTGCCAGCCCAGCCCAGCCCAGGGTTGAGTTTTCACTTCACTGTAGATCTGGGGGATGGGTGGAGGGGATAGTCAATCAGTTCATAAAAACAGTGACCAGAGAAACAAACAGAACACTCAGTTTCAGTTTCTAAACAGTGGTTCTCAACCTGTGGGCTGCAACCCCATTGGGGCTACATATCAGATATTTACATTATACTTCATAAGAATAGTAAAAATTACAGTGGTGAAGTAGTGACAAAATTAATTTCCTAGTTGGGGGTCACTATAGCATAAGGAACTGTATTAAAGAGTCTCGGTATTAGGAAGGTTGAGAACCACTGCTTTAAAACTATACACGAGAGCTCCCAAAAACAAACAAACAAACAAACAAACAAACAAACAAACAAACACACACCCTCCAGACTCTCTAAATACAAATCTACCCCTGGGCATTATCTTCTAGGACCCTTGCTTTCTAAAGAATGAACTCAAACAACCCAAATCCCTAATAGATTTAAATATCCCAACTTAACAGATACTATAAGCTGCTCCCATTTTCAAAGAAGCTTTTAGACACTAACTACCAGGCGTGAGTTCACTCACTGGATGCAGGGAACATCGGCCAGGCATCAGGCAGCTGTCTGGGCGATGGAGTTCGGCAGGGAGCGAAGGAGACCCCGGTGCTGGCTTCGTGGGGCTCCCAGCTCACAGGAAGACAGTGGTATCTAGTTAGCAGTTTGCAGTCACGCTGAGCATTCTAAAAGAAGCCACAATCCTGTGGGCATTTTAGTCATGGCTAACACAGTTGGCGCCCACTGGACTGTAAGTTCTATGAGCCCCAGGACAGATTTAATTTTGCTCAATGCTCATGCCCCCCCAGGGCATTACAGAAGGTACTTAAAGATAATTTGTAAAATGAAAAATCTTAGTCTCCAACTTCTACAGGAGAATTGTATCCTAAATTACAAAGACTCTCTGAGAAGAAGTGTTATATGAAATACTAACTTAGAAATTAATTCCTTCTTCTTCTAAGCATATCTGAATGACTTATGTCATTGACTTGATATGAAAGCTAGTCTCCAGTTCTTCTAGATCTATTCACTGCTCTTTCCGTTCTGACCTGTGTCCCATGTCACTGGGCCGCATGAGACTCAACAAATGAACACAACTGGGAGGCAGAAGTCAGAGCACCAATTCCCAGGTTCACTCTGCTAGGAGCAGGTCAGCTGAGGTCAGGGGCAGGCCACGACTTCCTCTAGCCATATGCATAGGTCCAGCTCTGCATGGCTTCTAGAACCCCCAGACCACTCGGTCCTTGGAAGCCGCTGCTGTCGCCCTCAAGGCTCCCCCATTCCCAGGGGTCCTTTTCCATCTTGCCCTCACCCCTAACCTCTCTTAAACTGGTAACTTTTCCTTTTACTAAAAATCGTATTTAAATGTAGCTCCATCATCTCTCCGGAGCGGCCATTTCACCCGAGCGCCCTTAGTCATGGAGGAACACATCCTGACTGTACCTGCTCCCTGGAGTGCTGTGATACAGTACCACAGAGTGAACGGTTTAAAGTAACAGAAATGTACCGTCCCTTAGCTCTAAGGGCGATATCTCCCTGGCCTCGTCACTTCCTGGCAGCCCTGCCGTGTACTGATGATGGGGGTGGGGGGTAGCTTCAGTCCCACTTTGGCTTTCTATAGCCATCATCCTCCGACGTCATGCAGCTGCACCCTCTCTGCCAGGAGGTGGCATTAGATATCTCGCCCAACCTCTTTCCACATTATTTTTGAGACAGAGATCTCTTTCAAAACCCAAAGCTGGCTGTTTTGAATACTTTCCCCTTATAAAAATGTTAATTGTTGGAGGGGAAAAAAATTTAAACATTATGCGATGTGTACATGTGTTGACATGTTGTTACCTTGTATCTCATAAATATGTATAGCATCTAGGTTCTATGTATCAGTTAAATAACGATTGAAAAATACCTTCCCTTATGTGAGCGCTGTGTGACACATACAATATGCTCCATCTCCTAGGTCTTCAGTCAGTCTAGAAGGGAAACCATGACGGCCAGGGTTCCAGTCAGGGAAGCTAAGTGAAGTAAGCAGTAAAGTCCACTTTTCCTCCTCTGTAAGCCTTGCTCTTCCCAAACTAGGGAACGGATTCTTTACTTTGTTAAGACTTGTAGGGGCTCCTGCGGATATATGCATCCTTGTTTAACCCAGCAGGAAATGGAAGTTACTCGAAAGTCTGCACAGTTTTTTTCCTTTTTCTCTTGGTTTTATTTCCTTGTTTGAGACTCTTTGGGTGGGGTAGCTGGTCCTGAAGTTGTAACACAGCGGAGAATGACCTTGAATTCCTGATCTTTCTGACTTCACCCTCTGGGTGCTGGGATTGGAGGCAATGAGCCGCTCGCTATGCACAGCTCAAAGACTTAAACAAGAGGTTTTACCCTTCCTTTGGGACAAGATTATTGGGAAAACTGTCAGCAGTCATAAGACTTATATAAACTAACGAAAACCTAATTTTAAGGATATTTTCATTTCTATTATAACCACCATCATTCTTTCTTTCCTCTATAAAATTCAGTTGTATGGAGTTAGCAATCAATAAAAATTTACTAAAATTAGACTTTGATTCCAAAGTATTAGACCTGAAAGAAGAGCAATGCTGAATACAAAGAAAATCCATCCTCATAGGAGAGACTAAGCAGCAATTTAAATGGTACTTGCTGTAATGGGAAAGGCAAAGTTTACTATAGAAACTAAATCTGTCGATAAGACTCAGTAAAATTAGCCAAGATGCTACTTCTTCACCTGACAGCAGGGGGCAGGCTTCTGTTTCAACATTCAGTTAGCCGATGTATCTTATTATTTAGTCTGGGATGCCGGGGACTAGTACTACTGTAGAGGCTCCCAAGTCTTAAACAGCAGAAGAGGCTCTGGGTGACGGGGGAGCTACACGCACTTAGCGTCTACGGTCACAGAGCCCCTGACCACTAAGCAGACAATGGACCTTCTAGGTGAGGGTGGTCACAATTAAGCAGAGAGTCACATTTCTGGGGCTTGGAGCTTTCGGTCTAGGGTCAGAAATAAATGTCCACAGATGTTTATTCGGGTGACAATAGAATGGGATGGTATGGAGTGCAGCGAGGTCTAACTGCGTCCACACACACAGACGAAACAAAGCCAGCCCAGCCTTCTGAGGAAACAGTTGCCAAACCTGCAAATGTGAAGCCCTTCACCAGGGCATGGGGTGCAGGACTGTTCAACACCCGGGGTGTCTTCTGCTGTGTTCTTAGGAAGCACCATTGGGGAAACATTCTGAATTCCAATGAACTCAGCATATTTTCTAGGGCACTTGGGGTTTACTAGTGTCAAGGGCATCTAAGTATGACCTCGCACACATCCAAAACGCGTGGGGTACCCAGAGTAGCTTCTCATTCCCGAGGTCTGATCTCAGACTAGAGCTTGCAACAGTCCTCACAGATATTTAAATGACTACCAGAAGTATAGCTCAATTCATTTTCTTTGTAGGCTGCATTATTGTTTTTCTAGGTCTAACTAATAATTTAGAAGTAAAGTCTAATTTTAGTAAATTTTTATTGATTCCTAACTCCATACAACTAAGTTTTATAGAGGAAAGAAAGAATGATGGTGGTTATAATAGAAACAAAAATATTTTTAAAATTAGTTTTTCATTAGTTTATGCAAGTCTTATGACTGCTGACAGTTTCCCCAATAATCTTGTCCCAAAGGAAGAATAAAACTCCATTTTCAAGTTGGAGCGGGGTATGGCAGCCCATGCCTCTAATCCCAACATGCACGAAGCCTTAGGCTCAATTCACATCACTCATTATATCGAGTGTGTTGGTACTCGCCCGATGTGCCAGCAGGTGAAGGCAGGTGAGCCAGACGTGGGAAGATATCCTTGGTGAGTTTGAGGGTAGTCTGGGATACATGAGACCCTATCTCAGTCTGTCAATAAACGAATGGATGAGATGGAGACATATACTGGCCACGATGTCCTTAGACACCAACAGCCTTTGTTCTGATGGAGGTTAAGCAGCTATGCACATGAAAGGCAAAATACTGCATCATGCACCTGGTCACACATAAGAGGCTTTGGGTAGAATAGTGGCAAAAGTGGTCCAGATATTCTCCCGTGAACTTAAGAAAGACGCTATCTTTTGTACCCGTAACAAAGTACTGATGGGGAAGATGGCAGAGAGGTAGGCAGATATCGCTACCGTTGTATGGACCTTTGGGACTCAGTCCATACACCTGCCTTGACAGCCACCAAAGGGGTGTGGTGAGGTCGGCCAGGGTGCGCTTCAGCTCACGTCAGCCCAGAGGCTGGAACAAATGCTACCTCATTCCAGTCACATTGTCTGGTGGAGGACATCTGGGCACTCTTGACCATTAGCCACTGAGATTTACATTTGTAAGAACCGTCTCGTAAGAAGGAGGTAAATCTGTCCACGGGAGGCCTGAAGAAGTGGTGCTGTAGAAAGCACTGTCTGTCAGAGAAAGACTTTACTCCAGAGGAAATAGATAACGAGTCAATCATATCTATACTTGAGTTGATTTTTTTTTAACTACCAAGCATCAATGAATGTTTTCCACTGGAAGAAAGCACAGAAAATTACCTAATGGGTCTCAACCCAACTGTCAACTACAAAAAGGGCTTTTTGTAAGGCGGCTGAATCATGTAAGCTTTCTCTGGTCCCTACATCACCCTCAGCTCGATGATTTCGTGACTGTGTTTGCCATTATGAAGATTATTGAGATTTTATGCTCAGAAGTAAACAACAAACTCTCATTTTATCCAAGATTCCATTACACCCAGTAACTAATTCATAACACATTAGAAAGAAAATGTTCTGATTCAAGACGATAATGGCAAATAAGAAAATTATTCATTAATTCAATGAGCTCTGGATTTATTAATTCAAATACTTGGAGCACATCTTTAAAAAATTTAAGAGCTACAGAGGAAAAAAAGTGGCAGAAAGTGCCTGGGATAGGAGCCAGCAGACAGCCTGGCTTTCTCTGCTGTGCGACTGGGGCTATCAAGATGGGTTCTCTCTGCATCCTGAATGCAGGTTCTTGGGGCAGGGGGACAGTCTAGTGTTTTTCTAGTGCTTTTTGGTTTTGAATTTCCAAAGGAATAGGCAACATAGTCTGCTCTGCTAATCACATTCTGAATGTATGAATGAATGAATGAATGAATGAATGAATGAAAATTAAAAAATAAAGTTGCACATTAGAATCTATACCATTTAGAGATTCCCCAGACGTTAATTTTTTTATAAAGTTGCAAATTGAGTTTTAAAAACTCAAGATTTGGGACTGGAGAGATGACTCAGTGGTTAAGGGCACTTGCTGGTCTTGCAGTTGGTCTGAGGTTGGTTCTAGCACCCATTTTAGGAGGCTGGCAGTTAACAGCTGGAATCCAAGGCCCTCTTCTGGGTTTGAATGTACACACACACACACACACACACACACACACACACACACACACCACCACACACACACACACAACACCACACACACACCATACACACACACACACACACCACACATATACCACACACACACACACCACACACACACACATACCCACACACACCACACCACACACACACACACGCCACACCACACACACACACACACACACACACACACACACACCTACACCTACATATTAAAATATAAATCAAGACCCGATACTTAATATACAATACACATCCTTGAACACAGAGGCAGAATCCTCCCTATTCACATGCTCAGAAGAGCTTTTTTTCTCTTGAACATGGGCAAGAACGGAGTAATATCCTGCATAATGCTGTAGTATAGAGTGAAAGAATTTTTGCATATTTGATTGGGTTCTCTCATCAGCTGTCTTTGAGTTCATGGGAAAGGCCTCTGCAGGGTGAGCCTGGTCTAACTAAAGCCCTAGGGGGGAAAGCAGAAGTACTTCAACAGGAGAGGCGGTGGGGCAGCAGATAGACACATATGGAATTGAAACTGTCTTAGGTTGCTTTCTGTTGTTATGATGAACACCATGATTAAAAGCAACCTGGGAGAGAAAGGGCCATTTTATCTTATAGCTGATAGCCCATAATTGAGGGAAACCAAGTCAGGAATGGGGTGCGGGGTGTGTGTGTGTGTGTGTGTGTGTGTGTGTGTGTGTGTGTGTAGGAACTGAAGCACAAACCATGGAGGAGTGCTGCTTACTGGCCTGCTTAGCTTTCTTATACAACTCAGTACCACCTACCCAGGGGTGGCACCACTCACAGTCGGCTGGGCCCTCCCATATCAATCATTAATGAAAGAAATGTCCTACAGATTTGCTATGGACCCATTTTCCAGAGACATTTTATCAACCAAGGTTCCCTCTTCCGAAATGACTCTTGCTTATGTCAAAACAAACTAACCAGGACAGGCAGTCCAAAAGGAGGGCAGTGGGCAATGCCTCTGTGTACTCGTTGTCAAACTGTGGCTTTTCCCCAAATGCATCTCACCTCCCTGGTTCTTCTTAACTAAAAGAGAGCTCTGATTCCTTTCTCAATGTGCAAGGGGGCACCATAAGCCTCAGATTTATTAATATTTATTAACAAGGAAAGTTCCTTGGGCCCTACAAATCTGACTCTCTAAGAGTGAGGCCCAGGGCACAGGCGTTTTCCATCACAGTCTCTGTACAATAAACTTACAAGCAGATCCAGCAGGATGGAGCATCAGGTTTGTCCGCAAACCTGAAGACCAGAGTTCGATCCCAGACCATACACAGTAGGAGAGAACCAACTCCTGTAAGCTAACCTATGACAGTGACACACACTGTGATACATACACAGGCATGTGCACACAATACGTAAATCAGTGTAAAATTTCAAGCCAACGGTCTTTCTTGCACGATCCTTTAGAGATGAGGCATGGTGAGCCTAATCAACTTGTCTATAATGCTATATTTGGCCAGGAAAGAGACTTAGAATTCGAATGCAGAATGTAATGCTGACTGAAGTTGATAGAGGAGCTGAAGATGAATCACTGTCTTTCCATTCTCCACATGAATATTCTCCACCATTAACACAGATAATTAAACCTTTGTAGTGCTTGGCAACATGTAAACACATTGAAAAAGAAATTCTACTTCACAAAGGTCTGTGATTACTTCTCTCTGGCTTCCCGGGAGGTGGCTATTGTCCAAAGACACTAGGGAAACCAGGATGCCCTGGGGCTAGTCTCTTCCAAGGAGATCTAGTAACAGAGCAAAATCTACCCTGTAAGAACTTTCTGTTTCATTCAATGTCAAATGACCCCATTTTATATCAGTCAAACTATGTCCCTTTAAGATTCTGATGAATCTTGGGTATGAAATGAATATATAATCCCGCTACAAAATTTAGCTGCACGTGGACACAGGTCCTTCACGGAGGCAAGTAAGGTTAAATCAGTGGTTCTCAGCCTCCTAATGCTGCATCCCCTTAATACGGTTCCTCATGTTGAGGTGACCCCCAGCCATAAAACTATTTCATTACTATTTTATAACTGTGATTTTGTTGTTATGAATCATAACATAATCTGTGTTTTCTGATAGTCTCAGGTGACCCCTGTGAAAGGGTCATTCAACCCCCAAAGGTGTCTCAACCCACACAGGTTGAGAAGCACTGGGTTAAATGAAGTCCTCACAGTGAGACTGCAATCCTACCATGGCCAGTAACTTAGAAGAAGAAACATCACAAAGGGATACGCATACGGAAGAGACCATGTAGCATGACAGCGTCTCCAGTCAATCAGAGAAGCCTCGGAGGAAACCCACCCAACCCACACCTTGACCTTCAAATTCCAGGCAGCAGAACTGTGGGAAACAGATATCGCCTGTGTAAGGCGTCCTGTGTGTGAGGTGCTCGTTATGGAGGTCTGACAGACTTATCTCCAGCAATAACCCTCAGGAAATATGAAGTCCTTTCCTTGCCTGATAAGCAAGCTGATAAACGATGTGTCTGGAAGTGCATCCTAGCCAGTCTTCTCAGTCAGGTACATTAGTTTTCTTCAACTCTAGACAGATTCCATTTATTTAGAGAACTTAAAGCACCTCATATTTTTTCTGTAAGTGCTCATATTTGGTTATTTCTTAGGCCATCAAGTAACAAAGAGCCAGTGAAAACAAACTTCAAATATTTGTGTGTGTGTGGTGTGAATACGTGTGTTGTGTGAATACTGGTGTGGGATGAATACGTGTGTTGTGTGAATACTGATGTGGGATGAATACACATGTGGAGGCCAGGGGTTCAGGTGTGTGTTTTGGGGGGGTCTTTTTTGATTGCTGTCTACCTTTTATTTTGAAGCAGGATGTTCTGCTGACCCCAGAACTTGCTGGCTTCGGCCAGTCTGGCTAACTGCCTTGCTTTGGGAATCCCTGTGTCTGCCCTGAATCACTAGGCTCACAGCGGGTGCCATAGCTGACTAGCTTTTCCATGAGTCCTCACATTTGCATAAAATTTACGCCCAGCCCCAAACCGATTTTTTTCCCAGGGGTATTCGTTGTCTAGCACCACATATGCACAAGGGACTAGAGTTACAGATGGTTGTGAGCTGTCACGTGGGTGCTGGGAATCAAATCTGGGCCCTCTGCAAAAAGCAACGAGTATTTTTGGATCCAAGAATTTGGATTTTATCTACTGAACCGACTCTATGCACGGCCCCATTCCACCCGACCCCAAATTTATATTTTAGCAATCAAACACAAGTACAAACAATTCCGTGAAAGAGCAAGACCTGAGACCCAAGCTATGATCTGTGCTGGGAGACAGAGGACTAGAGCAGACCCACGGCTGGACTTCTTTCTACACATCATCTCCATGATGTGGACCACCAGGAGGGCCCCATCTCAACACTAGGAGGAGCTCCTTCCCCCGAAATGAAGGATCAAAATTCCCACTTGTTCCAATGCAATGGGGAGAACAGAACCAAAGCACCCTTTTGGACCAAACCAAACAAACAGGTAGCAGATACATGCCATATATGTGTACAAGCAGATTCTATGGTATATACAAGGTATATGTACATGTACACACATACATGGAGGATAAGTAGAGATGGACAAGGAGTTAGGTTCATCTATCTTTTGATTGCAAAACAGCAAAAATGGCTGACATCCACTAAGTACTCAGCAGCCACATATGCCTCTGTAGTGCACTTAGTTTAAAAACCAAACTTTGCAGGCAATTAATAAAAAAATAATTAAACCATCATTAGGCAGTTATGGTGATCCACTTCAACTGTATTATTAATAAGAGAAAAGGAGACTTCCCGGGAGGTGACAATAGGAACTGCAGGACCCACTGGTGCACCAAGGATTAACACATGTCATTGTGAAGCAGGCGACCATGACCAAGACAGGTCTCCTAACATTAGTATCAATTTCATTACTGTGTAAATCCACTCCAGCTATATGGAATTTCATGATCAATATATTGACTGTCTCATGAAGACAGAAATTAGGGTAATCTTAGTTATTATTAAAGGCAAACTTCTTACCATGTAAATTGAAATTAAAATTATACTTTCCCCATTCTCCAACAGTTTTACTGCATTAAGTCCCTAAGTAAAGATTAAATAATTAAATAATAATTAAAGAATTAAAATAATAAAGATTGTCAAAGATCATGTCTCCAAAGTCAGTCTCAATTAGAGTACAGCTGGGTAAAAAGAAAAAGGGGGCTACCAGTAATTTCTGTCAAATTGAACAAAGTAATATTCTAGCTACAAATCAGATTCTATGAGAGAAACAAAAGGGTTTGGACCCATTTTGTATTTAATTAACACAACAGGCATTTTGCCTTGACCAAAATCATTTGGCTGGGATAAATCTGTAGGTTTTTATTAACTTGAGAATAGACTTTTACTTGAGTAATTTAGTCAGTGCCCTAGAGAAGACACTCGTGACTCAAAAGAGAAAGAGAAACAGAAGCAAGAGATTCACATTTGAAATCCTTCAAGCTGCACAGACCAGGATTTTCCAGACTTTAACTCCAAGACCTCAGGAAAGCCAAGAATTTGGATTTGGAGCAATCTCCTCAAGCTACTTCATAACTCAATTGCCTATTTCTTCTAACAAAACAGAAAAGTTAAAAAGAAGAGGAAGAGGAGAAATCAAAAGTAGGAGTTGTTGCTAGGAAGCAACCCCAATGGGATCCTGCCCACTACTACAAAGTCTCTCACTGTGGCACATACTCACTCTTAACTCCTCTGCTCCCAGCATCCTCCGGGTTCTGAGTTACTGTCCTGGTAGCTGCCTTCCGTGCTTCACATGCTTCCAGATCGGCTTCTCATTTCACGCAAGGCAAATAGCTTCATATAAACTAGAATTCGCCTCAGTAGCTCCAGCAGGCTGGCCACCTCTCCTGGATACATCTGTACTGCCACAGACTCCACCTGAAGCCGTCAGTGTTCCCTTGTATATTAGTTCATTCCTTACTGGAACGGCAGCTATGAAAGGTGCATTCACCCCAGAGTGGCCTCCAATATGAATGACACTGAACGCATAGTCTCCCTCCTTCCAGTCAAGAGATGAGATCCAGAAGCAGGAACATGCAGACCAGGTACCTACTGAATTGATCCATCACTGGGAGCATGACCCAAAGGGCAGCATCCCTCACACATCCCTCTTCCCAGTGCCACATAAACCATTTAAAAATACTTTTGTTTCAAATGGCTTGAATAAACATGGTGTGTGTGTGTGTGTGTGTGTGTGTGTGTACAAATTATGACAGAATATTAAGATTAAATATTAATCTTCCCAAGGTTGGAAGGGCATGGAAGAATGGTGGGAATTGACTTTGTGAAAGGTTATGAATGGGAATGCTATTCTCATCAGAAAAATTGCTCCCCTTTTTAAACTTAATCTATAATTTAAAGAAAAGCTCCAGAACACATCAGCCAAAATAGCCAAGAAAACTTAGGTCTTGTGCAGAATAGAAGTAAAACTAACTTTGTATCTCCAAGTCACTGCTCTTGGGAGAATTATTAGTTGCAATTTTAAATCCTTTCCATTTTTCTCATTTGAAAAGAGATGCTCAAAGTATTAACAACACAGTGATCAAGTGTATGTACCAAAATATCAATCCCATCCTTTCTATTAGATATTTGATTTCCTGTCAGAAACTTCCATTGTGTTATAGCTGAGAAGGGCATACAATGTAAATCAGAATCTGGGTAATATAGCTATAAAATATTTGCTTCTTCAGTGTAGCATATTTTTAACCTAAAGTTACAAAATCATCAGCAGGATTCTTTGATGGTTTGGCTACAAATCATATTGAACCAGTTCTTTATCTCAATGTGCCTTGTTCTCTGTGGGTATTGATTTGTGCCCTAAGGATATGAAGGTCTACTTAATATTTTAGGAGACTTTTTAAAAATCTGACATTTCAACCCAATGACTAACTCTTGGAAATGTACTAAGGGCTGTACAGTCTCTTTGTGCCCAATTCTCTTAAGCAAGCCATGACACGTCCCATGATGTGCTGGGCTCACAACTACAAACTAGGAAGAGTAGCAGAGCTTTAGAAAGTAAGTGTTTACTATTCTGTTCGTGCCTACCCTGCTTCTAGAACTCTTTAAGCTTCATGCTATCAACCACCGAACTTCTAAGAACCCAGTGTTTTCATCTAAGGGCCTGGATTTCTCATCCTCAGCATGTGTCACATGGCCATCTCTTTAGGACATAATAGGAAGGAATCAGAGAGAGAGGAGATCTGAGAAGAACATGAGGTCCCTTCAACGGCTAACACTCTGTCCTTTCCCATGGCTTTCCAATGAGGTTCTACATCCAAATACCAGTGTCCATCAGATGAAACCTGTGTCTCCAAGCCTCAGTCTCCTATGAAAAATACCAGTAATTTTATGTGAGATTGTTCTGAGAAACAAATGAGGTAAGAGGTGTGGCCAGACTGTTCATCTGGTGGCAAGAACCATGGTCAACAGGACCGGCTGACCATACACCCACAATTCATACCTCTCTGTCACAAGAGTTCTGAAACCATATCATGGCCACACAGACAATGCCAACAGCTGCAGAGGCAGACTTGACCTAAGATGTCAGCTCCGTTGTGATACATACTATGCTAAGTTCCAATGAATTAAATCATAATTCTTCCTGACAAACGATTCTTTCATTCTCAAATGTCAGGGACTTGTAAATGGTTGGCAGAGAGCTGGCATTGTAGTAAGGAATGTAAATTAGCAAGACCTTGTCTTCTGCCATCCCAGTCTTTCTCTCCCCTCATCCTGGACTTTTCATTGTCTACACAATTAGTAAGGGGAAAAAGTGGATTTGTTGGCTAGGTATGGAAGAAAGAGGAAGTTGACGTCTATTCTATGTATTGATGTGCAGCATTAACAGGCTTGACCTTGTCATTACTACTTGACCTGGACTCTTAAAGGGGGCAGCCATCCCATAATGCCTTGCCTCCTTGGTAATTTAGGAGGCTCTGGTAGAAGGCAAGGCAAGGGCGGCTCAGGGGAGGTGTATGCCACCCCTTGTGCTGTGGTACACTGGAGTGGGCATGAAGGCTCCTTCGGGGTGGACGTCCCTGAAGGCACAGTTCACTTCCTGGAAGTGAAACCCCAAACTCTGCACTAAAGATCTATGCTTCCAAAAATTAGAATCTCCCCGTCATCACTTAGCTCTTATAAAAACATGCTCAGATGAGCTCAGTGGAAATCAATGAAACACAAGAGTTTTTAATTTCTCCCGAGGATAACAGAAAGTAATTTTTTCCTCAAAGGCATCAGTTTTTCAAGCCAGCTATGTATTTACTTTGTTGACTTGCTTGCTTGCTTGTTTATTCTTTACTATACTCCAATAAACAATTCAGAGACTTACAGGCTGTGATGGGTTGTATATGCTTGGCCTAGGGTGTGGCACTACTAGGAGGTGTGGCCTTGTTGGAGTGGGTGTGGCCTTGTTGGAGTGGGTGTGGCCTTGTTAGGGTGGGTGTGGCCTTGTTGGAGTGGGTGTGTCACTGTGGGCATGGGCTTTAATGCTGTCCTCTTGGCTGCTTAGAAGCCAGTCTTCCCCTAGCAGCCTTCAGATGAAGAGACAGAACTCAGCTTTGCCTGTACCATGCTGTCTGGATGCTGAAATGCTCCCACTTGAACCTGTAAGTCAGCCTCAATTAAATGTTGTCCTTATAAGAGTTGCCTTGGTCGGGGTTGGGGATTTGGCTCAGTGGTAGAGCGCTTGCCTAGGAAGCGCAAGGTCCTGGGTTCGGTCCCCAGCCCTCCTAAAAAAACGAAAAAAAAAAAAAAAAAAGAGTTGCCTTGGTCATGGTGTCTGATCACGGCAGTAAAACCCTAACTAGGCATGTACATTTTACAGACTATTCTACAACCTGCTGAATTGTGCTCTCTTGCTATGCTGAGTTTAGATCTGTCACCACACCTCACAGAACAAAACAGAACAGAACAGCGACTGCTCTGGTTGATAAACTGGGAGATGAAGTATCAGGAGTCCAATGGCACCAATCACTGAGCGATCCAGAAATGCCAGTCTGGGTCTAAAAGGGATCTACACAGGACTGTCTAATCAACTGGGAAAGGGGAAAAAATGGAAGAGGGAGAGGAGATGTGAGGAGACAAAAACAAAACCAACAACCAAATGAACAAATGAAAAACCATGTAAAACGGTAACTAGGTTGTGGCAGAAGGCTGGTGAAGATGGACTTGGGAGCACTGGGTTAGCGCTGCAGAAACACATGGGTCTTCCCCTAGCTGCTCTGCTGCCACAATTCAAAGTCCTCTAAATTCCCAGGCCAACAGAGGGATGGGACCTGGGACACGGGACGTGGAACACAGGCTCTGGCTATTAAGGCAAACGTGAGCCCTCATCTTTTTTGCTCTCTCAGCCATGAATCTAAATCTTATCAGCCTTATCTCTTTATAAAGTTAATTTATAAAGAAGTTCCCTTTCTGCAGATGGGCAGAGATAAATCTTCCCACGGGTGGAGCATATCTTAGGTCCTGCAGTGACTGAACTCACTGTTTTCTGACGATCCTTCATCTTTTATCGGCTATGAAGTCAGGGCCCTGCCTGCTGCACTAGTGGTCAGCAGGAGCTTGGATCAAGATCCATGTTTTCCTTGAGCAAGATCTGGTCTGTTGGCTTGAAGGAAATACCTTAGACCAATGTCAACACTAGGTCAGAGGAATTCCTGATGACCATCACTAACGCTTTTAGGAAACAACAGACAATGCAGGGAGGGAAGTAACCATCACTGGTCTCTGCCACAGGCCGGGCCTACACTGCATATCCACCTGGAAACTTCACTTTACACATATTTTGGTTCTTCGGTTTTTATGTATTATAAGTTCATCTGCAGGAATCATCTGAGAACTTGGAAATGGGGAATCCTGGGAAACAGCCCAGTGGGTAAAGCAGCTGTCCCGCATCTCCAGAACACACACACACACACACACACACACACACACACACACACACACACACACACACACACACACCAAAATAATAAACTTTTTAAATGAGAAAAGAAACTTTTTGCCCATTTTAATAAGGTTGGAATGTGGTCAGAATAAGAAACACATTTTTTCCATCATGATCCAGGAAATACACAAGTATTTACCCAACTGTAAAAATGTTTCATAAAATACTTAGCCGACACTTCGCATCTCTGCTTCTAGTTAAGTCACGTGGGCAGCCTGAGAAGGGCATTTGTTTTTCGTGTGACAGTGCCAAGGAGCTTGAGGCACAGCCACGGGCAGGGAGGATGGGTGGCTGGGTGGCTGGGTGGACACATGGATGGGTGGCTGGGTGGGAAAGAGGGAGGGAGAGCTCAGCATTTCCACACAGAACCATCTCAACTCTTTTAGACTTAACAGCTGCAGGAGATTCATGGAGGAAAAGCTTCACCCAGATGGCATCCAGACCAAACATGCCTTCAGACAGGAAATGGGTAGTGGGTCCAAGTATGCCCATATGTGCCAAGGAACACAAATTAAACCGTGGCATATGTCACCTCAAGTGACTCCACCATTTTAGAAATAGGTTTCTTGCTGGTGCACTCCACACTGTACGGTGTGGCTTCCTCTCCTAGAAGTGAAGAATCTGGGACTTGGGCCATGGAGGCACAAAATGTGTTCATGAAAATAAATACTTGAAGAAAAAGAGAGCAAGAAACCCTTGGAAAGTGCTGTCTTCGGTCCACCTCTCCCCTTACCCACTCTCTATCCAATCACCCTGCTGACGTGTCCTTTCATCCACTAAGGGCAGTCTGCCTCCAGTTTAACTCACAGTCCTCGTCAAGTCAAGCGGATTACTAAAAGACTCTCATTAGCTCCCTGCCATCCTTGCCCCAGTAACTTATTCATTAATGATAGTCATCTCTTCAAACTTCATCTTATAAATGGTGCCCATGGGACTGAGGACGTAACTTAGGGGCAGAGCCCTGGCCTAGCACACATTGGGTTTGACCCTTTTTGTCACAAAGCCAAAGCACAACAACTAAAGAAAGGAACAGAGTGGGCACCTTTTCGCACAAACATTCACAGAGGTGAGTTCATGCAAGTGTTTGCCAGTCTGGCTCCCGTGTGTCTACTAACCATCTCCCTCACAATTAGGGCCTGTAGACTCCCCTCTGCAACCAGATTGCTGGGAGCCTTGATTCTCAAACGCAGACTGAAGTCCCTCAAAAGGAATTCAGGGAGCCTCTAAGGCTATTAGTACTAAGATTTTTATAGCTTTTTCATGTGCTGACATTTATATGATGGCATCTAAGAAGCAGTTATTTTGTGGTACCTCAGCCCACCACAAGACCGTGGCGTAAACCACACTAGTAGCCCTGCTGTGCCACACGCTCCCAGTACGGACAGCCAAAATCTACGCTGCTCAGAGGTGCTAACTGGTAGGCACTGGTAAACACTGCACCCTATGTATCCGTCATTAAGGAAGACAGTGAGTCTATGTGTACTCAATGGTGAGATGCAAGCTTTCTGGATTTACTAACTTGTATCTGTGATTGTGAGCTTGGCTTCCCAATAAGGACTTTCTGATGGGATGGTAGAAGAAATATGTCAACAATTGGAGACCTTTATAACTCAATGCCAATGTTCCAAAGGACAAACAAATCTCAAAATTATATATGGAACGCAGCTAGAGAGATGGCCCGGTGGTTAGAAGCTGCTCTTGCTGAGGACCTAGGTTTGGTTCCTAGCACAGCTATGGGGGCTCACATCACCTGAACTCCAGTTCCAGGGAGTTCTACTGACCTCTTCTGGTCTCTGTCAGCAATGCACACTCATGATCCACAGAGCATACACGCAGGCAAAACACTCATGCACACAAAGTCAGAACAATTGAGTCTTTAAAAAAGTATGTAGAAATGAACATCCATTCAAAATGGGTGACATAGAAATCGATTTTTACATAGCAGAGTACCAAAGAGCTTATCCATTGGAAATCGGTTCTATTGCTTTGTCTTAATGCAGCTCCCAAAAAGCCAAGCTTCCAGATCTGAGGGTCCCTGCCCCTGGCTTCCATTGAATTCCAAGAATTGCCATACAGCCAATGGCTGGGCAGGGAGATGGAGGCGGGACTTATAGATTGTGTGGACAAGTGACCAACTAAGGGAGAGAGGGAAGAGAACAAGAGAATTGCCATGAAGGAGGAACAAGGAGAAGAGATTTAAAGGCCTGTAGGCATGTAAGATTCCAGGAAAGTAGCCCTAGGGGGTATTCTCCCAACTGAGTCTGGGGTAGCAGAGATGCCATATAGATTTTAAAAGATATTAACTCCGGAGGGTGTGTGATAGCCTCGAGGTTTAGTAGTGCCCCGTCATTGGGCTAGTCAAGGCATATCAAAATTAGCTGGCGTGAACGTGTGTGTGTGTCTGTCTGTCTGATTGTCTGTCTGTCTGTTCATCTTTCATTAGCGAATCCAGAGAGCTCTTGGGCAGGTACAGCACGAAAGCGACCTGCTGGGGTGGGAGGTTAATTAATTCACTATTACACTTATCACGAGGCATTCATATTTTATACTGTAATTAACCTATAAGGAACTATCTACTGTGGAACTGTCATGCAATTTCAGTGTACAATACTATCTACAGTGATCTGAAAATCTGTCACAATACTCTTCTTTTCTAGCTATGTACCTAACTGAGGGGAAAGACTCTCTTCCTAGACTATCTATCTCTACCGAGATTATCTATCAAGCTCTAGTGAGGGTAAGGGGCCTGGCGAGGCAGCTCAGTGACAGAGGACATGTACAAGTGCCAGCCCTTGTTGAACCAGTCCCAGGGATGGAAGGTGTAAGATGCTGCTGTCACATCTCTATATATAGCCAGCTATCTAAAGGGAAGAATTGTGGTAGCAGATAGGGGAACTGAGTTGGCTTGAAGTATGCCAAACATGAAGGAGATTTTTTTTAAAGTCTCTTTTCTCAGTACATTAAATTTTAGAAAACAAGTATCCATAAAATTGCCTTGTGACATGGACAATGGTGGCTTTCTTACTTTTTAAATGAGTAGACTATAAATACCAGTTTTAATTGCTAATACAATAAATATTGATAGGTAAAATCTATATATACAAGACTTGAGGATACAGTGGGATCTGCAAGACTGCAATGTCCAAGGTAACTCTGGCAGGCCCTACAAGCCGCTGTGCGGTTCTGCTGGGTCTGCTGGCGTTCTGAGCTCTGACTCAGCACGTGAAACTTTCCATTTTCCTTCTTTTCTGGTCTTCTCTTTCAGGTGCTGGCCAGAGCCAAGTCCTCCCTTCCTGGCTTTTTGGGCTTCGTTACTCTTTCTTTGAAGAGGCCCCCTCCCCAGTTTGCCACACAGCTCAATGCTGGCCACATGGCTGGCCTTCACACCTAGCACAAAGGCATGGTACCCACTTTCTCACACTAGCGCTCTCTTGCTCTTGGGCTCCCTCTTTCTCTTCTTCCCTCTTTCCTCCCCCCTCCTCCCTCTCCCTTACACTTGAATCTATAAGCGTCTCACTAAAATTGAAAAAAGGCATTAACATTCTCCAGTCTGACCTCCACCTACCTATTGATCACCTTAACTTTTACTTCCCTAAACCTCATTTATATTCATTTTTTTCCTTTTCTTTGATTCAACATGAATCCAATAAGTAATTATTTATCTGGAACTTCATGATCCTTTTCTGCTCTGTTTAGTTAGTGATTGACCCAAATCTACCTGGTAACATGACTAATACTTTGAAGTGAGTGTATTTTTTTTCAAACTGTATTTTGAATACAGGCATATGCCAGGTACTTTTTATTCTGGGTGCTAGAAACAAAGCAAGCAAGATCCTTACTGCTGCCGCCTACAGCCCTGTCTCACTGCTCACCAGAAGTTGCAAGGGGCAAAATTATTCAGTAAGCCCTACTTGCCTGAAGACAGATAACTTCCTGGAATGCTGAGGGCCGTGCTTCTTGTGAGATAGCAAGCCATGTGTTTTCATTTCCCTAAACAAGTTTGTTTCACCCCACTGCACTGAAATAGGGCAAGAATGAATGTCTGTCCCTTTGGACCTGCTGGGAAATATGGGCTTGCCTTTATAAACCTATGCAAAATGTGAGTGGATGCCATTTTCTGGGCACCCTGGAATGGATCTGGCCAGTATTTAATTAAAGCTTGCTTCAAATTTAACAAAGTATCAGGATCAGCTGAGAGCCCATTAAAAATTCTATTTCAGGCTAGACATGATGACACAAATCTTTAATCCCATCCCTCAGAAGGCAGAAGCAGGCAGATCTTTGTACTATCGTTCAACGACAGGCTGACATAGCAAGTTCAAGGCTAAAAAGTCACAACCAACAAAACAAAAATGTCATCAAGATTTCACAATAATAATTTAAAGTTTTTTTTTTTGTTGTTGTTGTTTGTTTTTGTAACTGTCTCAGGTCCCAATCCAGACCTAACAAATCAATATCTGTGTTTCAATAAGATCCACAGGAGATTTTCCAGCACAGAAGGTTGAAAAGCAAAGAGTTTATGCATCTCCCTGACTAATGTGAACGTCTCAGACGCTAACCTGTTGCCAGGAAGTGGGCAGTATTTTTAGTTTGAGATGACAGTTTACTCATTGTGCTAATCATTCATTCATATAAGCATAATGACAGAAGGTCGTTTCCAGGGATTCAAAGCAAAACAACAACAGGACCGTGGATGTAACATAGTAGCAGAGCCCCTGCCTGCCAAGGGACACCCTGGCTTCAATCCTCAGCATTGGCAAAACAAAAACAAACAAAATACAAAAGGGACAAGAGGGAGCGTTTGGGATGGAATATGATCAAATGGCACACACAGGTAAAAATGTTCAAAATGAGTCATAAGGTTGCATTTAGTGAGGCTAATAAGGTTAAAAAAAATAAAAGTCTAGACTGATGACATTTTTCCATTTCATAGCATAAATCACTACAGTGATAGCCAATATATTTTCAGAAAGTGCTTCCTATTTTAAAACTTTTACCTTACATTCATTGTGTGTATAACTCTGTTCGCACACATGCACATGCGTATGTTCCAAGGTGCACATGTCAAATCAGAGGACAACTTGTAGGAGTTGGCTCCCTTCTTTTACTATGTGGGTCCCAGAAGATTGAACATGGGCTGTCAGGCTTCTCCCAGCCCAGTGAAGATGCCTTCTGTAGACTCAGATTGCCCAAGGGCTGAGGCAATCTGACAAGGTGGATTACTACCATGACCATTTCATTTTACAGCTAAGGAATGCTCAGCACTGGGGGCTGGACAGCAATGAGAGAGAGAAGGAACAGCAATGAGGCAGATCTGACCCTGAACCCCGGTCACCTGCCTTACAAGAGTGCAGAAGATGAAAAGGGCTTCTAAGGCAGGCACAGGCAAGCTCTCTGAAGGGAAGACTGTGCCTTCATCCTGAGTCCATACAGAGCAATAGGCTTAGCTCTGTGCCTGTTCTGAACCCTGTAGATACACATTGTCTGAAAACACACAAACAGATTATGGCCAGCTAACTATCCTTACTAAAAGCACCAGGAAAACATTTATTTACTTGTTTACTCATTCAACACCAATTCAATGTTGTCCATTAAAGAGACAAGGAAGCTGAGGTGAAAATGCTTCTCTTTGATTTGTCATACATGGAGTTCACTCTAGGATTGGGACCTTGCTTGACAGTACATGAGAGAAAAACAAACAGGCAACTGAGGATGGGAGAACGACTAAGGCATGAAAGCCACTCTGAAATTCCGAGGTTGATGCTTGCTCTTGGGAGAGAGGCAAGTGAGAGCGTCCTGTGTCCTTTCTATCTTAGAAGCTTGGAAACAATGCTTAAAGGTTCCCTAAAAAGAGCAAAGCCAAGTTGGAGGGGTTAGAGCATCACTGAGAAGTGTATACAGAAGCTTCTGTTACGGAGACGTGACCAGCTCCTTGAACTTTTTACTACCCCTTCTACACCTCCATCCAGTCTGGTCCCCATGTCTTCAGGCTAGGAGTCATTTTGGAGTTTAGTTTCTGACAGTTCCGCTTAAAAAAAATGGCCACATTCTCTTCTAGAACATCCTGAGAAAGGTTTTATTGATACTTCGTCTTCATGCCTACTAGGGATTAAATGTCTTTCATGGGTCAGGGATCTCATATAGTTTATATAGTCTTTTGTAAGAGGTACACTATCCTGGTAACCAATGACAAAGCAAAATCAATTTCCCCAAAGAGCAACCAATAGGTGAGAGGGCCAATTACCCCCATGAACCAATTCCGTTCTATATGAAGTACACAGTTCTATGTGAAGAACTTGCCAAGTAACACTGAAGGAAGAAAACATCCACTAGCAATGCCCCAAGAACACTAGGGGAAACTTCAGAGAATCCTGTCCTGTCATATCTGAGAGTAACTGATGAAAGCCAAACAAAGAAAATAATGAATGCTTACACATAGGCAAGTTCAGCTCTCCTTTTAGGTGTTCCTGTTCTCATGCCGTGTGCCTCCAGATGCAAACCATGTAATGTTTTCTAACAGTCAAATGACTTGACTGTCAGTCATTTTTGAACATAAAGCTTTGATTTCATCATTTTTTCATTCAAAGGTTCTAATAGGAATGCACAATACATAAATTACACGGTTTACCTTCTGGGGGTGGAGCTCATGTAGGGCTAAGCATGCACAAAGCCCAGGGTTCAACTCTTGAACAAACAAGCAAGCATACAGAGACTGGGGGTGAGAGTTAATTGGTAACTGCTCATACAATAACGTATACGAACTGGGTGTATATTAACTGAGTCAGCCTCAAGGCACGGAATTTATGAACCACCCACATCCTAGCTTTTCAAAAGCTAGTGTTTCCCTTCCTCTAACTAGGTCCACAGATGGAGAACTCAAAGAAGTCATCTGAAGATGCCTTTGGAAATTTCAATCATGTTTTGCTTAACAATTCGTGTCACACTTTACCATTCAGCCAGAAGGCCTGGGACTGGGGCTTAGATCCTATGATTAAAAGAGACAGTTCAATCTGAGGATGTCGCCACAATGTCATCAGGCTTACATGCAGCTGCAAGAGTAAACATCTACGTTAGCCTTCTTCTTTCTAGTACAATATTCCATGTGTGTGTGTGTGTGTGTGAGAGAGAGAGAGAGAGAGAGAGAGAGAGAGAGAGAGAGAGAGAGAGAGCGCTGAAGCAGAGGACCCCAAGCTTGACAAATGTCATGGTAATGCAGAAAGGTCCCTACCCCAAAGATGTTTCTGTCTGCCATTTACACTCTGGGCTGTGAGATTTCTCAATTTACAAGAAAAGCAAGTAGCCCATGTTTTTATGTTAAATTTCTCAATGGAAGCACCAGAACCTGTCAATATTTTTCTTTTAAAGATTTAAACAATATTTTATATGTATGACTGTTTATATACATGTATGTTTGGACACTACATTCATGGAACTGAGGTACAAATGGGTGTGGGTTGCCATGTGGGTGCCAGGAGCTAGACCCAGGTCCTCTTCAAAGCAGCAAGTGCTCTCTACCACCAAGGCACCGCTGCAGGTCCTGACTCAGTCTACCACACCATCTACGGTGTGGAGCAACACAGGCTGGAGCCGCCTTTCTTCCTAAAGTGTCCCAGGTACATCAGGAGGACAGGAAGAGAGGAGGAAACATATGTGCACAGGCACACAGACACACATTTTTAGAGGATCTTACTATGTGGTTGTAGCTGGTCTGGAACTCACAGAGCTCTGCCTGCTTTCTGACTCCTGGATCCTGGAATTAGTTAAAAGTATGTGGTACTACATCTGCCTGAAATAATATTTTTGGTGTAAAAATTTCAAAGACTAAATTGGGCAAAATTTTCTTCCTGAATTTCAGGTGGGTGGCTGAGGTAAGAAAAGAATATTTTCATTCATTTTACCCTGGAGGCAATAAAATCTAATTCAGAAAACATAAAATCTACCCCATAATCCAGTGCGTCTCAACTATTTTAGTGACATCTCATTTCCCCTCCCCAGTTGCCTCCATCACACCAAGGGGCTCTCAAGTGAGAAGACCAATCAAACAGAAGGCTAGAGAACAGCAGCAAGAACTGAGTCAGAGATTCCAGTGAATAAAGGAGGGCAAATGAGGTGAAAACTGCACTTTTCTGATCTTCTGGATTTTTGTTTATTTTGTTTTTGCTGTTGTTGTTTTCTAAAGGAAAATTACAAATGAATTACTAAAAAGCCAGCTGAGATTAGAGGAACATTTAGAAGAGATTTCTAAAAGTTTGAGAGCCACACATTTCTCCACATCTCACAGGCTTCAGCATCAGCCGCCCAGCCTGGCCTCCACCTCAGCACCGGTGGCCCCACCCCCACCTCAGTACCAGTGGCCCCGCCCCCACCTCAGTACCAGTGGCCCCACCCCCACCTCAGCACCAGTGGCCCCGCCCCCACCTCAGCACCAGTGGACCGCCCCCACCTTGGTACCAGTGACAGATTGGTTTATGCCAGGCTATGGCCTCCATCTGACTATTCACAAGGACAAAACCAAAAACTATGCATGCAAATGAGTTCTCTTTGTCCCCCGGTTCAATTAACTTTAAGCCCAGGCAAAGGTGACAAGCAATGGCTCCTGTCCTTGCCTCTGACTGCTCTGACTGATACTGTGGTAGATCAAGGTACAGATTCCAAACTCATTCTCCCTGGAGCCCACAATGTGACTAAGAACCTTGCCCAAGTGCTCTCAACAATTCCGTACGCAGGCTGTGCTCACTTGTTCTGTGGGTTGGTAAACCTCAGAGAGCATGGACAATTATCATGAGCCAGCCACATCCATCCAACCAGCAAACAGGTGTTATGTATGGAGCCCTATGTTGTACCATGAGGTGCCTTGGGAGAGCCTCATGTATGCATCATGGAGGCCTGGCTCTTGTTTTCATGGAGTTTGAGTCAACGTTAGAGCTGGGCAGCAAATGTGGGAGGAGCAGGATGACACACTTGGAAATGTTGGGGGTTGGGATAGAGACTGGATCTCTGAAATGTCTTATGGAGGTGACAGCCTTTGAGTCAAATCTTAATTGCCTGTAGGCATGGACATATCCACTAAGATATAATTTCCATTTTCCAGATTCTTTTGATAACTACCGCGCATCCAGCGAGCAGGGTAAAGGCAGAGGTATCTAGCCCTGCAGATGCATTCTACAAGCCTAAATCCCAAGACTACGGACAGAGGAGGTGCTGGACAGTGTGTCCAAGACCTGGCTTCAATGCCAGCACATCACCTATGTCTGACAAGAACAGGCCTGGACACACTTCCTGATAACCTTAGTCCTTCCATTCTCATTCAGTAGGAGGTGGCGTACTCAGTTAAGTTATAGAATACACAGACAATACCAGGATCAGATATTGACTAAAAACGTGACATCAAATGGCCCATCCAACATGTACATGTTATTTGGGGATCTGCAGATGACCTCCATTTTTATTTGATTTATCATGACTTATATTACCTGCGTACTGACATTACGCAGACCCAGATGTACTGATGTCTTTCAGGTCTACAAAGCCTTAACTAAGATCTGTTCTACAAGTAATTCACAATTTAAAAGTAAACTCTTGGGGGATAAGGCCCAGTGGTTAAGAGTTAATGGTTAATGTTGCTCTCGCTGAGGAAATCAGTTCAGTTCCCAGCACCCACGTGAGGCAGCTCACTACTCCAGGGTATCCAACATCCTCTTCCAGCCTCCACTGGCAGCCCCACCCCCACCCAGTGTGCATCTGCCTATACAGACACACATAAATACAAAATCTTAAAATATTCACAAGGTAAGTTTAACTCTTATATCCCACCACTGTGCTGATAAAGATCACCAATGACGGCATTTGTATTTGATGAGCCTTTGTCTCTGTTGTACCCTAGTCCAAGTCCTCTTTCTATATGTTCCCTTTTCATCTTCAACAGCAAGTCTATGCAAAAGCTGTGACCGCCTCATGCTTCAGCCCTGCATGTGGCATATCTGGGAAATGACTGGAGGAAGCTGACTCGAGCTCATGCTCGCTACAAGCCAGTGGAGTGCTGCAGCCATAGCCACGCCCTCTGGGCTCTGCTAGTTCAGTGTGCAGCCTGGCTCTGTGCACTTAGCAGTGAGTGGGTGTAACCAGCTCTTCTGCGTGCTCCATCTCAGACACATTTACGGTTTAGCCGGAGAGACAGTTGCTTAGCTTGTGCAAGGCTTGTTGTGGGGTGGGGGTTGGGGACACATGGGACAGTAACAGATACCCATGCTCTGTGTCTCCCAAATCTGTGAGGCTCATATACATCTTAAGTTACAACTTCATGTCCTGGAAGAGGTGCCTAACAGAATGGCCGGTGATTTACAGAGAGGCTACACAGAGTCTGAGAAGTGTGTACTTATCTGACTCATCCTATCTACCTCGGTGCCACCGAGGGAAAAAAGACCCAGGACAGAATTCTAACCAGATCCAAAGTCCCCACTTTAAAAGACCCAAACAATGCAATCCTTTGTTCCAGAAGCAGGGTCAAGGCACACTAACTTTTCCAAAGCCACTTAAAAGCCCACTGGAGTCGGAGATGCTTTTCTTTTTGCAAACGCCTCTTGTTTTCTCAAAGGGCAAACGACGCACAGGAGGAGAAGGCAGCAACATATTGTCCACATGATTGATCAAGCAAAAATGTCCCTGCAAAGCTGGAGAGGCAATTCAGAAAGCAAGGAGAATACGGAGTGGTCAGTCCCAGGGTTGGGCAATGCGTTTCACTTTATAAACAGCACTCTAACTCAGAGAGGATGCCCTGTGGTACAAAAGAGGCTCTTCTATTTATCCTAGGCTCCCGAAGTACAGCTCAAGATCCACAGACAGCTATATAGTGACTTAGTCATAAAACACGCCCCACTGTGCCGCCCGTGTACTTAACACAAGCCAAACCACTATGTCAGAGCACACTTTTTACACACAACCAGGGCACTGCATGCTAATGTCCTAAGAGCATTCGCTATCATTTTTCTGTTTTCTTTCAACAGGAAGTATTCACACTTACTTACCATTGTTATCTTGAGTAAACAGACCGTATAAAACATATAGTAATTCCGCCTTTACAAGAGAAACATGCGAGTCTTCATTTAAACTCGTGATTGTTTTTAAACACTAACAGGATCAGTTCATGAGTGTGAGGTCGAGACACACTGATGCTGAAGAATCACTTGCTTTGTTTCACTGTTTCAGGTTCACTGCCAGAAACTCTCACAGAAGAGAGAGTGCCCATTTCAGGAGGAGTCTAAGGCAGTTCTAAGAGGGTTCCCCAAATTATTAGTAGCTCTAGACTGAGACATTAGAGCCTGCCCAGTAAAGTGGGGGTCAGGATTCCAAAGTGCCCATCTTGAAGGAAATACAAGCTTGTGTTATAGTTCTCTTTTTAAAGATGTATGTATGTATGTATGTATGTATGTATGTATGTATGTATGTATATGAGTACACTGTAGCTGTCTTCAGACACACCAGAAGAGGGCATCGGATCCCATTACAAATGGTTGCTGGGAATTGAATTCAGGACCTCTGGAAGAGCAGTCAGTGCTCTTAATCACTGAGCCTTCTCTCCAGCCTGATTTATAGTTCTTTAAAAGGTTATTTAATTACCTTTTAAACAACTGTATATGGGTGTTTTACTTGTGTCTACTTCTGTACATGCATGCAGTGTCCACAGAGGCCAGCCAGAAAAGGGCACGGAGTCACTTGCAAGCGGTATTACAGACAGCTGTGAATGTCTATGTAGGTGCTGGGGACTGAGTCAGGGTCCTCTGGAGGAACAGTCAGGGCTCTAATTGCTCAGTGAGCTCTTCAGCCTTGGCTTAAAGTGCTTTCTTCCTTGTTTGTTGGACATAATCTTGAATAACAGCTAACACACTCTCCTGAATCCCTCTGATATAAAATGTCTACTGGAAGTAACTCATCAAGAGCCACCATGCATTTACATGGAACTACGGCAGAACACAGCGTGCCTGCATCAGCAACAGAAGGGCGATAACAACCACAGAAAGGCCTGGAGTCGGGATGGATGTTCGAGGACCAGTTTGAATACATTACATTCAACCACTGGCAGGTGACAATGTCCATCAGGTACAGGACAGGAAATGGGTAAAAAGTTACAGAGCACTGTGGGCACAGTGACATTGCTAAACATGTTTATGACTCCAACTGTGTGCAGGGCCAGACAATGAAAAGAAGAACTCACTACCTGCCCAACCTCCCTACTGCCAGAGCCAGTTCCAGCAGGCTGAAAGGCAGGAAGAACCAGGGTTTACAGGCTCTTCAAACCATTCCTTTTTCAAATTGACTTTTCTGAACAATTAACTCCTTCCTCTTTTTAAAATTCCCTTCTTATGCCTTCTCCACCTAACCTGTTGAAAAATGTCATCTCGCTCCCTGGTGTGCCATCTGGTCTACCTGACTCTGAGCTGCCAGTGCAGATGCTGGGCCACACGTGTGGATGTTATTGACACTGAATTCATTCAGCACCAAGGGCTCTAGAGCTTACAGCTTTCTGATTGGTGGAATGGGAAACTCTGAGAAAATGAGATGGGAGAGGGGCTGAGTTTCAGGACTCGTCAAGGTTGTCACCCAATCCTGACAGTTAAAGGCACAGACAGAAGTACTGACGGCAGAGTCACCAAAACGACTTAAAATTCTGAACATCTAAAAACATTTGAGAATATCACTTTTCACTTCCAAATACTGCTTGAACGGGCTAATAAAATATTCCCCAGTAAAGATCAAAAAGAAAATGTCTTCAAGACCTGACTTTTAGTGTTCAGAACTTTTTAAGCTTTCATAGGCTTGAACACGAGAAAGTTTCAAGAATTTCAAAATAGTTGGTTCTTTTAGTTAAATTACAGCCTGCCCTTGGCAACTATTTTTTTCTTTTATTACTGCATTTAACAAAAGTTGATGCGTCTAGTTAGAACACCCAAAACCAATTCTCCCAAGCACTGGCAGTCAAACGTCTACATTGGAGATGACAATTTACTTACAACCAACCAATGGCTATTGCTTTTATGAAAATGTGTACCAGAACAACTTACAGATGACCTGAAATGAAGTAAACCCAGTGTACTTGAGAAGCCTAATGATTGTGTCCGTACACTGCCTGACTCCACGGATTATGTTCCTCTAGCTGGAGACAACTATTTCAACCAGGAGAGACTTTCTCCGTCTCTAGTTAAAAACACCAATGGAAAAGGACCAGGTGGGCTTGTCCTGTTCCCAGGGGTACCTGTTTCATCTGGGGAGCTGGGGGAGGCACTGTCTTGGGACAGCGTTGTCCAGCTGGATTCCTCGTCACTTGGTGCCAGGTTCTGGATCCGATGGAGTGCACAGTCGGTTTTGGCTCCTGTTTTAGGGTGGTCTTTCTTGGTCTCTGGGCTGGATGATACTGTGGCTACTTGGCCGTCCTCTGGGCTGGACTGGGGTTTGTTTGGTTTCTGTGGCACCAAGTCACCATTCCCAATGACTACTGGGGCCTGGCCTGGGCCTGGCTGGGCTTTCTCCTCTCCAACCCCTTGGCAGGGGCCCAGGTTCTGTCCTAGTTCTCTAGCCGAGGTTTCCAGGTCTGCATAGTAATTGAGGAAGCTCTTAGTTCTCCTGGGCTGGGAGGGCAAAATCTCACAGCCTGAGGACTCCTGTGGGTGGAGATCTTTACCCTCCAGCTTCTCAGAAGTTAAGTTGATGACCGCTGCAGGGCTGAGGTTCTTGTTGGGGTCCTGCTGCCCCTGTTCTGCAGCCTTGCGTAGCTGGTTCTCCCCATTTTTAACCAACTTGATGTTGGCAGAGCCATTTCCCAGCAAAGGTTGTACGGCTGGATCTGAGAGGCCCATGGCCGCCTGAATATTAGTCAGTGCATATTTTTTCCTACATTTGGGGGGCGTGCTGTTCTTGGCATCTGAGTGTTTGATCTCTGCATTTAATAGTTCATTGTGGGAGGAACGGAGATTAAGGGTATTCGGTGGTGTGGCTGGGCTGTTCCGATTTGCAATGTCTGTGGTTCCGCTGCTTGCCATAAACACTGCCAAGGTGCCGACACCTGAATCAGCTGTGGAGAACAGAAGGGAAATTGGTTGTAAGGCACAGGTCATAAACAAAAACCTTAGTGTACAGTGTGAGTGACCACTTCTAACAAAAGATTGTAAGAATAAACGCTTCTGTCAATGAGACCTTCTTATAGAAATGACCCATTTCACTTCATAATTTATTCATATGTTAAACAATAGCAAAGAAAGGCTTTATTGTGGAAACCTAAGAGCTAATTAACACAGAAATTAAAAAGTTGTAAGGTCCACATTTTACTTAGTATAAAGAACTAGTTTTTCCATTTTTGTGTTTGAGCATTTTCGTCTGGTCTGCAGTCATTAACCTCCACAACTTTGGACACTATCCTCTTTCCAAACAGCAACCTCGTATCTTTAGTTTTAAATCTGTAGTTCCTTTTGGCAACATCATCAACAACAACAAAATTCCTTCGACTTTCTTTTTGAGCTTCAGTATTCTTAATTAGGTCATTGTTTAATAATGATTTCCCCCTAGTTATGTTTTGAGATTGTATTCTGAATACTTAGAAAACCAAACCTCCATTGGAATGTTAGAATGGTAACATCTTTGTGAACATCTTTGATTGGGGCATAGTGCTACTATTTGAAGAGTTAAAAAAAAAATCTTTGAATAAACAGCCTCATTTCTCAAAAACACAAACAAGTACACATACGCATTCACACATGCACACACAAACAAAACTATTACTAGAGATGCAGCCCTGGGCTATAGGCAACATGTTAGAGCTCCCAAGGAGTCTGAATGTATTCTACTGAATTAAAATACGGGCTTGGTGTTTGCAGTCATCCTGTGCCCTTGCAACAAATGCCTAGGAAACAAACTGACAGGTGCATTTATCTCAAATGTTCGTTGTACCATCAGAGATGTATTTCATATGTCTCCTGTTAGGAAGGAAGAAAGGATTCTCAGGCTGCTGTCTGTTGAGTGATGGCTTCCTTCTTCTCTGATTCTTGGCCATCCAGACCTATGTGATCTGCACAGCAGTAGCAGAGGAACCATCACAGCTTCTTCCATTCTTGAAACTGTATTCTGGCCACTTCCTCCCCATCCTGAGCAACCACGGATTCTCACAGAGGAATGGGCAAGAATATCCCTGTGGTAGGCAGCTGAGAGGCAGCTTTATAGCATCAAAATACACGGGGTTGGCCATTTTAGAAAGAGCTGTCACAGCTTCTAGAAGTACCCGTTCACTGCAGGCACTCCTTATTGACAGATGCTCAAATGGCCCGTGAGACAGTTAAGGGTGGTAATGCCCTTTGGATCCTCTCCTATAAGACTATTATGTATAAAGATCACTGCTAACTTAGGCAGCATTCCAATGATGTCTTGTTTTAAAGTAATAAAAATTATAGTGCTTTGTCGTTTTAAACAATGTTCTGTTGATTAATTTTTACATTTTAAATGACAGACTATGGACTCACATCAAGTTTTCCTCAAGACTTATCTATGGCATAGAGTTACTTTTATACTCTAAGGTATAACATTACAAGAAAGTAGAAGTCAAATAGTTTCCCAAAGGCACGGTAGACGTTTCTATGAGACTGTTTTATAATGTTAGGTATTGCATCCTGATAATGTGATTAGGAAAACATTGTAGTTCACTTCCACTCATAACCAAAACTGTTTATAGACAGAAGGCAGGCAGCTTAAGGATTCCTGGCTGAAATGTTGATATTCAGAAGGTGGAAGGCACGTCTGAGAATATGCCTCCTCTCCCAGTTCCTCAACCAACTGCCCATCCCAACCCTCTCACAGGCAAAACAGAAGGGTTGGCCTTAGAACTAAGCATGCAGGCTAATTCTTAGAGGTGGAGGATTGCTTCTGGGAGGCAGTGCATCAGCTAGAACAGATCATGAAATACCTTAAGGTTACCAAATTTCTGGAAAGCATAAGGCTATGGGAAAGAAGCTCCCAAAGTAAGAGGGGATGAAGTTAAGGGTACAGATCCCAAGGTTAGTGGGTGAATGCTAAAGATTCACCCAGGATTCTTGCTGAGTCTAGGATGAATTACTTGTCTGAAAAATGGATTTGCTATGCCTGGTTAATAGAGAACTTTGACAACCACCAGCAGGGAGCCCAGTACAGCACTAACAGCGCTCTCTCATTTCCGTGTCTTCCAGTTCTAAGCAGTAGAAATAATTCTTATTGCAGACGTGTGGAGTGAGCAGGTAAGGGAGGGACAAAGAAGCTGCGTCTTCAAGGGCTTCATTATAGGCATCCAGAAAATTCCAAAGGTTGCTGCAACAGGGCAGTTAAGACAATGAAGAGAGGACAGAGGTTGAGAAAGGTCACTTAGAGTCTGACTGCTTTTCAGTTCTCATCCTGTCCCTCTCGACCAGGCCATACTGATTAGGAGGGAGGTGTTCATCAGCCCCTGGATTTAGGGGCAAGACCAAGTTAAATCCAGTGACCTAAACAATACACTGACTTCTACCTTATCAGCCCCAGATTGACACAAGTGGGTAGAAACTGCCCTGTTAAGACATGTCATGAAGAACCAAGTGGGAAAAGCCACCAGGGTGAGGACAGGTGGGGTCCGGGAAGCAATGGGACTCTTGGCTGGGTTTCACTGTTTAGAGGCTATGAGAGCAGAAGTCAGTGAAGAGGGAGGGCTGGCAAGATAGAATAGCATTTGCTAAGAAGTTCAGTCAAAATGATAAAAGAAGAGATGGGCACAGTGAGTCTTCCCTAGCAAGGGTGAATACATGAGGAGGGAGGGGAGAAGGAGATACACACAGAAGGAAATGGCCTTTGGGATCCAGGGTGGGACAAAGTCACAAGAGGGTAAAGAATTGAGGGAAGAAAAGGTCACAGGATTAGAAGTACAAGGAACGAAGGGATAAAGAAGTGTTCTCTGCCCCCTCAAAGAACCCCAGTGATTTGGATGCCTTTAGGCCGGGACCGGGACTGTGAGGGAGCAGTGTTCTGTGGATGGTTCTTAGGCAGAGCTGAAGCTCAGGAGCACTGGAGTCGGAAGGTCAAAGGTCTGGAAGAATGGACTGTCCACCCCTGACACACCAAGGCCCAGAGGTGAGCAATGCTCTGACTGAACACGTTCATGGTATCCTTTCCCCTCAGCAAGTCCACTCTTCTGTGAGTCATAGTAGACACCGCCTTTGTAAAGCTCTCTCCTGCTCGAGGCAGACTCTGGGGCTCCCAGCCACTATGCCTTGTGACTTTAGGAAAACATCTCTAGTGCACTTTGGTAAGTTTGGAGGAAAATGGACTTCTGTCTATGGAAGTGAAGGGCTGCCACGTCCTCTCTTGCACTATAATCTCGGCTTCTTTTGATCTCTCTACTCAGGTGCGAATGTTCATTCTTAGCCTGCTGTATTCCCCTACTAGACTGTGGCGTCCGCAGCCTTCACGGCAGTATATAACAACAGATGTCTGTAGGACAGGAAGTAAATAACACCGAGAAAGCATGTGTTTCATTAACATCTCAAGAAATAAAATGTCAGTCAACTGTGACGGAACATGCCTACAATCTCAGCTTTCCAAGGAATGAGGCAGGAGGATTGTCATGAGTTTGAGAGCAACATGACCCATATGTGAGACTCAATTCAGCTGGGCTACAGCAAGAGCCTGTCTTAACACCTACCACACTAAATAAAAGTCCAGGCAGTTAGTCACTCTGCTCAGTTAACTGAAGATTCTTTTTTTTTTTTTTTTTTGGAAACGGGGATCGATGGTCATTATCTCAGCTTCACCCACACGGAAGCTGAGCAGGCAGGAGTTACATGAAGCCCTTCAATCTAAAATCCAGGTCAATCTGTCTTGCTTCTCCAGTCTCATCTCAAGGAAGTTCTTGCTGAAGTCTGCCATGACTCCAGAGAAGAGAAGAGACTAAGAGAGCTGCAGGTGGATGTTTTGGGACAGAGCTGGCTGCTGTATTTCTCTCTCAAACATGGCTGGTCCTCACAAGTCTGCCTACTGAACCTCACGCCTCCATGTTCCAGTGCAGGGGCCCCAGGAGCCCCAGCCAAAGCTCTGCGGCACATACATGAATGTTCTGGAAGTTTCTGTGGCGTCCACGATCTAACTCTGGGTCTTCCTCTATCCTTGCCTTTAACACATCTAGCACCTGCACCTTTAGTAAAAAGGAAGGGAAGAAAATTAAATAGACCAGGACAGCGCATCATACCACATTAGTAAGTCTGGAGAAAACAGGTATTCTGTCTATAACAATGTAAGGATGGCATGGCCTCTCTTGAACACTGATTTCCGCTTCTTTTGGTTTCTCTCGTCAGTGTTTAGGACGTCCCCAGCCTGTCGTTTTCAACACTGGAGCCATGCTGGGACTGTGATCAATAGCTTGTGACTTTTAATCAACTCCAGGCTAGCATTTATTTCTTATATCTTCAAGAAGGGTCTTACAGAGCCCAGAATGACCACACACTTGTTCTGCAGTCAAAGGATAACCTTGAACTGTGATCCACCCACTCTACCCAAGTGATGGGACAGGAGTTTACCATCATGCCCTGCCCTCCCCCCTCTTTTTTATATTACCAGAATTTCCGTTTTTATAGTTGGGCATACTTGTGAATTTATTTTCTCATTCATTGAGGATTTACTAAGCATCTACTATTCAGCAGACCCCTCCAGTCTGGAAAGCAACAGTAAACAGGACACACATAGCTGGTGAGGGATGAACACAAAATGCCAGAGGCCACAGGAACTGGCCTTCCACTCTGAGAGGGACTTTTGTTGGGATCCGGGCATCCACACTCACCACAACTCTCTAATCACAAGTCAGTTGTTAAGACTGTGACGGAGAGTTCATATTGTTGTCAATTTGTCAGAGTCTAAAACCAGCTAGGAGACAAATCTCTGCTCAGATCTGTAACTTTCCCAGGTTGTATACGCAAGGAGACCTACACTAAATATGGTGGCCACCTTCAATCACCATTCCAGGGCCTGGGGCCTTGGACTGAAGAAAGAAAGTGGAGTGTATATCAACATTCAGGTCTCTCTCCATTTCCTGGTGGCAGAGGGATTGCAAGTTTCAAATTCCTGCTGCCCTGGCCCTGCTGTGATGGATCTTGCCCTCAGACTGAGAGCCAGAAGAAACCCTTCATTCCTCCCTTGTTTTAGGTATTTTATCACAGCCAGAGAAAAGTAACTAATACAAAATAACTAATATGAAGGCCCAACATTAATTCAAGGGGATCAATTTCTATTTCAGAGATACAGCCAGTTCAGATGTAAGAGAATGACAAAAACGAGTGTCAGACTCTCCTGCATCCCTGAGAAATAACTGTTACCTTTGACACACACGTTCCTCCCTTTCCTGGTAATACAGTCTCCTCTTTCTTCGGAAGAGAGCCTCCTGGCACACATTCCCTCTCATTCATTTAACCTTTCCCCCACTACTCTGCTTCAGACATACTGTAACAGTGAAAAAACCGACTATCAATCTAACAAAAAAGAAGGCAGAGACAAAAGATGGACAGAAGACAGTGCTCAGATCCCTGCACAGACTGAGCCTAAATCTGATAAGCCTGGGTTTCTCAGGCCAGCACACTGATGTATCTGGTTATCTTGCTTAAGTCTTGAACTTTTTGCAATCACAATGGCTTCAGGTAAAAACAAACATATCTTTTGAATAAAGCATATCAAGACTAAGTAAACCTGGGCTGGAGAGATGGCTCAGTGGTTAAGAACACTAATTACTTTTTCAGAGGTCCTGAGTTCAATTCCCAATAACCACATGGTGGCTCACAACCATCTGTAATGAGATCTGATGCCCTCTTCTGATGTGTCTGAAGATGACAGCTACAGTGTAGTCATATAAATAAAAATAGGTAAATCTTAAGAGTAAGTAAACCAGAACATTTTTAATCCCATAAAGACAGCCCCCTCCACCCGGTGACAAGGGCCCCAGCACAGGTATAGCCATGTAGGCCCTCCTCCAACTCAGGGATCTAACTGCTGAAGACCTGGGTTGGATCCCACAGTAAGAAGTGGCTGCCCATAATTCTTTCCTTCTGGAGGCCTCTAGTCTCCATTTAAGATAATAAGCTCCCCTTTCTTCAGTGACAGACTGCTCTCTCTCTCCCCTGTGACATGGGGTGGGGCTAACACATACCCCGAGTAGCACAAAGTGTGCCCAACACTGGAAGAAAACATGCATTTACTTCATTGTTTTTCTTTTCTGCCACAAGATTTTATACTTACTAAGGAATTAGGAGTCAAACTTTCTACCCTGAGGAATGTTTCCTTTTGAACTGTAATGTTTCCTTTTGAACTGAAATGGAATAAATTTTGAAATGAAGTAAAATCAGGTTTCCCACCTCCTCTTCCTTTCAGGGAGGGAGAGGCAAAATAAAGTGGTTTCCTGGTATTATCTACAAAACCCAAACCCTCAATGTGCCAGGGGTGGTAAGAGGTCTTTTGTGAACAGAGGCCAAAGTTGGGAGAAGGCCGGTCGGGCCACAGGGTCAGGAAGAAGGCAGGGAAGTTAGTACCACAGACTACTCTAGAGCTGGGAAAGCAACTTCACGGACTGATTACCCGGGTCCATGAGAAAGCTGTCTCAGCTCCTGTGCCTTAACCACCTGAGGGCTTCCTGTGCCCTTTGCACCCAAACTGCCCGAGGCCTAGCTCCGTTCAACAATGCAAGGGAATAAGAGATTGGAGACATGGGGAGCGGATGAAGAAACTGAGACCTTAATCAGCACAGGTTAGTCATCAACAAATGATACATTTTAAACAGTACGTTCGACACAGTGAGTGTACAGAACTTCTACTTGCCAGTTATGAAGATGAATATGACATGTTTTTTAAAGCTCTGCATGACTTGGAGAGTGAGAAATTATTGCACCGACTCTTGGTGTCTGAAGTGGGTAAAGGGTCTTACCAAAGATGAATATTTGTGATGATTATACAAGTTTCGAGAAGGGACAGCTGAATTAGATTGAGGGATGGGCAGGAAGCCACCGGTAGCTGCAAAGAAAAATATCATACCAGGCAAATGCGCTGAGTGGCTACTTGGGAAATCCAATGCGGAACGGGGGCATCTTGGTGAGAACTAGAAAATTATACCGATGTCATCCCTATCCCATTTTAAGGCTACGCCAATGCTTTGGGAAAGCCTCTGTGTCTTTTAGAGGTGAATTTATTTTTAATGACACTCTAGACTTCCACGGTCATGTCTGTTGAACACAGCCAATGCGCAAGCGCAGGAGCACTGATGGAAAGGAGAAACCAGGCGTGCTGGAAGGAACATTGCACACTTTCTTGAGCAAGTGATCCACTGGCTCTTAAGCCAATTTCAAACGGAAATAACATTAAGAAAAAGCAAACAGTGAAATCAATGAAACAGGAAAATCATTTTACTTCGTTGTGCGCTCAGAGGACACTTCTGAGCTCAGCCTGCAAGGACAAACAAAAATTTTCTAGACAGATGACAATGTAAAGATCTAGAAGGTTTGCTTTGCAAAGCTTGCCTGTGATCACAGCTCCCTGGAGCTGGAAGATGGAAGACTGAAGGCAGACCTCATCCTGGATGGATGCCAGACCAGTTGTCATGTGAATTTCTGGGGTTGGGGCTTAGAACAAGATACACCATGGAAATAAGACTCTTGATCTTCTTGTAAATTTTGGTACCTGCTATATCAACACCCAACAATATTAGCTTCCTTTTAAAATTAAGTTTGTTAACTGTTTCTGCTCCTTACTGTGGAGATCTGAGTAAGAATGGCCTCCATAGGATCCTATATTCGAATGCCTAGTCATCAGGGAGTGGGACTACGGGAGAAGGTTTAAGAAGAGGTGTGGCCTTGTGGAAGTGTGTCACTGAGGGGTAGAACTTGGAGTTTCAAAGCCCAAGCTAGGTCCAGTAGCTCTCTCTCTTTTCCTGCTGCCTGTGGATCTGGATAAAGAACTCTCAGCTACTTCTCCACCAGCAAGTCTGCCTGTGTACCACCACCATGCTCCCCGCCATGATAATGGACTAAACCCCTGAAACTGTAAGCCAGTCCCAATTAAACCCTCTTTAAAAGTAAGAGGTGCTGTGGTCGCGCTGTCTCTTCACAGCAATAGAGCAGTGACCAAGACACTTATATAGCCACCAAGCAACTTAAAATACCTTCAGAAAGGATAAATGTATCTGAATAAAGAAATACAGAAACGAGAAGATTTCTAGAAGTAACTGACTGCTCTCCCTCCATTTAGGTGGAAGAGATTATTTGTATATTTGCTGGCCTCATTCTTTTTTTTTTTGTTTTGATCTTAAATCTATGTTATTTCATTGACATAAAGGACTCCTAAAAGAAAATATTCTCAGTACTTAAAACATACAGATTACCTATTGATTATTTATTAAGTGAACTAGTGGGTTTGTTAGACATATTTTCAGGCACACGGGGAGGGATGATTGATATATAGGAGCCTGTGTAACTCTAAGACAGCTGCAACCTCGGGAAGTCCTACCCCATCATGGGTCACAATTTACAGGCTGTATCGCAGAACCCTTACCACAGTTAACTTTCCACCCTCCTGTCTACCCAGGACCTGTCTTCCAAGACCATTTGTACGCATGGCAGCAGGATGAGTGGTGGCAGAACCCCAGGAGGGTATATAGTGACCATCTGTGTTGGTTTGTACATGCGCATCCCAGGGAGTGTCACTATTACAAGGTGTGGCCTTGTTGGAGTAGGTGTGGCACTGTGGGTGTGGACTTTAAGACCCTCATCCTAGCTGCCTGGAAGCCAGTATTCTGCTAGCAGCCTTCAGATGGAGATGCAGAACTCTCAGCTCCTCCTGTACCATGCCTGCCTGGATGCTGCCATTTCCCCACCTTGATGATAATGGACTGAACCTCTGAACCTGTAAGTCAGCCCTAATTAAATGTTATTCTTTACAAGAGTGTCTTGGTCATGGTGTCTGTTCACAGCAGTAAACCCTAACTAAGACACCCTCCATCCTCTGTATCCCTGGGGAGGGACCACAATCCCATTAAGATTACCTACAATCTCTATTTTATCTTGTTCGTTTATTTGTTTATTTATTTGGCTTTTCAAGACAGGGTTTCTCTCTGTATCCTTGGCTGTTCTAGAACTCTATAGACCAAGCTGTCCTCAAACTCACAGAAATCTGCCTGCCTCTCTGCCTTCTGAGTGATGGGGTTAAAGGCATGGACTACCACCATCCAGCTTTGAAAAGATATATGTATTTCTTTTGAGTTTCTAGAATTACCATATGTATTTAAAGACATATGTATTTAAAATCTACTCCCTCTTCAAACCATGGCAGCACATTTAGGGGCTTCCAAGAATCAGCTTTAAACTTCTGACTCTCCTGCCTGGGCTTAATTTTATCACATTTCCCCCCACAGGTTTCTCTTAGTAAAAGTAGATTGGGGGTGGCGGCTGGCGGGTGGTGGGTGGCGGCTGGCGAGATAGCTTGGTGGTTAAGAGCGCTTGCTCTTCCAGAGGACCTGGATTCTATTCCCAGTACCCACATTCCCAGCTCCCAATCACCTGTAATTCTAGTTCCAGGGATTCCCATGCCCTCTCTGATTTCTGCAGGCCAACAGGCACATATGTGGTATGCATACATACATGTAAGCAAACAAATAGGCATAAAACAAAAATAAATGAATCCTTAGAATAGTACATGTCTTGCCCTTTATATACTAATGCTGAGCTCAGCGTTCACTTGGTGGAAAAATAATGCAGAGTTTTATGTAACAGAGGAGGAGGTCTGAGGCTATTTAATGGTAAGGTTAACTTTAGAATTTAAAGACACTGACTCACACTTAAGTCTAAATGGTTTAAAAACTCAGAATGGGTACCTGTCCAGAAGCTATGAGCCATTTGCCACTTAGCCTTAGAGTTTAACTCAAAGGTCACTGCAACTGCTTTTCCCTTATATCACTGTGAGGTCACATCCCACACTGTGTGCAGAGTAGCATCTGCTGTGACGTAAAGAGAGGGACATGCGATAAAATCAAGGCTACCTTCACTAGGCCTGGAAGTAATCAGGGTCATGGAGAATCCTGAATTGGGGAACTCAAGTCCTGATAAACCCTATGACCAGAGAAGCTGTTTACAAAGATTCAACAGCGATACCTTCTCTTCTGCCCACAGGGCAACAATCAACAGATAATGCCAGGTAGTGACAATTGAGCTTTAATTTCCTGTCATAACCAACTGTAATCTTTCTACATGACACTGATGATAACTAACAATATACATGTAGTTAATTCAGAGAACCCTTTCTTTTTATAAACACTTTTTCTACTATAGTATAAGGAACAATGAGAATTTTAAAGTGCTATTTTAGTAAAGCATGAGTTTATCTAAAATAACCCTCTATCTTACACATTATCAAGCTCTGACATGCAACTGTTTCTGTGTGTTGAAGTGTATAAAACCATATCTGACCTGGAAGTACTTCTGACATGGATCGCTGGGCGCCAGCAGTGGTGCAGGAAACGGGTTATAATTTGCAATCTAAAATTGAAAAAAAAAATTAAGATGTTAGAACCTCAAATTACAAAGCATACGGAAAAATAGGCTCAGGACTAAAATTCCTCCCAATTACAGTTGAAAGTTAAAAACAAAAACAGGGCAGATTATGCATAAACGTTTGCTGACTTGTAACTGTTCACACCACTTTTCGTTTGAATTTCATTTGCCATATAACTGCAGTTTCCACACTAAGGTCTGCCCACCCCAGGCATGTCTGCCTGCTCAAGTTTCCAGTGTATTTTCTCACCAAACACACACACACAGAGCAGAAGCCGCTAAGGAGAAAAAGAATTGGCCTTGTGAAATTAGAATCGTGGTAATTTTTTTTAAAGATCTGACAAAAATGAGCGTTAGGAGAATGTTCTATATAGAAAGAGCTCCTTGAAATTATTAAGAAAACGATGAAGAAGTCTGCAGACAAGTGGGCCAAAGATAGGGATAAGATCAAGACACAAAACCAAGTGTTCAGCAGACGGAAAGAGATCAGTTCAAGGTAAGGAAAAGCAGCCTGAAGCCCAGCAGCTCTGCTGTGTGAGACTTCAAGGACTGGGAGGCACGAGACCTGTAAAGCAAGGCAAGGACACCGGAAATCAGAAACGCCAATCTTCCCGATGGCATTAAAAGTTGTCAAATGCTTTGGAGGGCTACTTACAAACCTCTGAGGAACTGAGGTGGCTGGGACCCGCTGCTGGACCAGGCCACCCCTAAGATTCTGTAGGTAATCTCCTATGGCATATGCTTCAGTAGCCGTGAAAGTCCAGTTGGACCAAGCTGTGCTTGGGTGGGTGGCTGGTTTGCTGCATTGGGATACATGTGCATCCCAACAGAGCAATGTGCTGCCAATAGAAAAATTCAGTGGCTCTGGGTATGCGGATAGGAAAAGCGCATTAGGGTGCATCACTGAGAAATGAACATTATGTACCACACCATGGCCCGATCTAACTTGAGTAAAACAAACATACATTCACTCATGCATTCATTCATTCATATTTTTCATCTTACCAGGGCAAAGGCTGATGTTAAATGCTCTCCACTGTTGTTTTCCATGTTACCTTTTGAGACAGTTCTCATCTCTCAGTGAACACCAAGCTCAATGACTGGCTATACTGGTGGCCAGTGAGCTCCACGGACTGGCCTGCCTCTCTGCTGTTGGCTACCCTGGTGGCCAGTGAGCTCCACAGACTGGCCTGCCTCTCTGCTGTTGGGTACACTGGTGGCCAGTGAGCTCCACAGACTGGCCTGCCTCTCTGCTGTTGGCTACCCTGGTGGCCAATGAGCTCCATGGACTGGCCTGCCTCTCTGCTGTTGCTCCCTTGACATCTATTTCCCCCCCCCCACAGCCCGATGCCAATGCTAGGGCTACAGACATGCATAATCACGACTGGCGTTTACACAGGTACTAGGAATCTCAATTCAGAGCTTCACGTTTACGAGGAAAACATGTTACCCTTTGATCCATCTCCCCAAGGCCTAATTTGAGTAAAATTAGGCATGTACACAAGTACAGACAAACAAACACACACTCACACAAACATGTCTTTTCAACAAACACACACTCACACAAACATGTCTTTTCAAAGACATTTTTCTAAATAGGGGCTGAGAGGATCGCTCAGTAAGTGAAGTACTTGGCATAAAAGCATGAGAAACTGCTTTGATCCCCTAAACCCACAAACAAACTAACAAACAAACCAACCATTATGGTGTATGCTTTAATACCTGTGCTGGAGAGGTAAAGACAAAAGAACGCTGGCCAGCCACCCTAGCCGAATTAGCAAGCCCCAGTTCCAAATGCGTGACCCTGCCTCACAAAACAAAGTAAACGGTTTTTAAGGAAAGACTGTTAAGGCTGACCACTGACCTAAATACAGACACACAGACACAGACACAGACACTGACACAGACACACACACACACACACACACACACACACACACACACACACACACACACACACACCCCATTATGTAAAGTACACACACACTTCATTATGTAAAGTACAAAATGAGAAACTTGTGTGTATCAGGACAAGGGTCAGGGGTCAGGAGAGGAAGAAGTAGCAAGAGAGCAGCCCCCAGGATGCTGGTCAAGGTGAAGATGCATTTCTTGACCAATGTGGAAATTCATCAAGATGTGTCCATGTCCAGTAGCTGTGCCCTCGGGTGCACATTTCTGTGTGCCCATTACACTTCGGGAGGGTTTCGAAAGCATTGTACACACTGGGAAAACTCTTACTTCCTAAGACTCTCGCATTGTAATCTACCCTTTTCCAAACGAGTAACCTTTAGTGGGCATGCCTTCCAAGTTTATGATTTAGATAATGGCCTGACACCTGGTCCGCTGGCCCACAGTCCATTTCTAATTACGTCTCCACATGCTGTGAACGGGCTCATTACTTCTTCATAATTGAGGGGGTGGGTTTGTTTGGCTGGACTGAAACACCAGGAGATGCCTCTTCTACACCCAACCGCCTTTGCTCTAGGCGTATCTCGGCTCCTTTCGCCATTCCATCTGTGTCTTCAGCGGGCCTTACAGGACATGCACAAATCAGAGGCAATAGATACTTCAGGAAAATGAACACAGAGAAAGCAATGCAAGAAGCCAAGAAGAGGGCTGGAGAGATGGCTAAGTGGTTAAGAGCACTGACTGCTCTTCCAGAGGTCCAGAGTTCAAATCTCAGCAACCACATGGTGGCTCACAACCATCTGTAATGGGATCAGATGCCCTCTTCTGGTGTGTCTGAAGACTGCTACAGTGTACTTATATATAATAAATAAATAAGTCTTAAAAAAAAAAATAAGCTAAGAAGAGACTTAGTTGCATGTTTCCTGCATACTTTTATTACAGAGAATCCTTAAAATAAAATATTTCTGTTCCCTTGACCTGAACAAATGCCCTTCTTTAATAAGGTAAGGATCAGATATTCTTCTAGTCAGGGCTGTTAGCTATATAGTATCTATTACATACTCTGCGCTTGCCCTGCACTGATACCATATATGATCATTATTATGTAATCAATGCTTGCTCTGTGCCATTATATATATATATTCCTATGTATGACACATTCCCGACCTGCCTTAGGCTGACAACCATACATCAGACATTACACATTGCATACCGGCCTGCACTCTGTGTTATGCCTATATCAGGGTCCTCTACTGAACAGAAGTACTTCTGTTTCTCACAGAGCATGCTGCTGATAGGGACAGGGGTATCAGTACGAACGTGCTTATGGCAGGAAGTATGTGTGTCCTGGAGACAAAGAACCAGCTCTGGGACACAATGAAGGAAAGAAGAGGTGGCAGCTGCAACACTCAGGAGAGTGAAGTTCGAGATGCATTGTGGGGCAGGAACAGAAATTAGCTGAGAAAACATTTACCTGACCCCACTATAAGCAAGACTTCCCTGGCCTTGAAGCTGAAGCATAAATTATGAAATACTTTTCCTTGGTAACGTGGAGCTTTGAAACAGAACAGATCCACCCGTATCTTTGCATATTTGAATACTTGACTCCAGCCGGCGGAATTGTTGGGGATGGCCTAGGAGATGTGGCCTCATCGGTGAAGGTGTGGTAATGGGGGCAGGCTTTTGAGGTTCTAAAAGCCCACCCCATTCCAGTTAATTCCCTAGCTTTCTCTCTCTGCTTCATGCTTGTGGATCTGATGTAAGCTCTCAGCTTCAGTACCATGTCTGCCTGCTTGCTGCCATGCTCCCCGCCATGATGGTCATAAACTCACCCTCTAGAAGTGTAAGTCTCAATAAACTATTTCTTCTATTAGCTGCCTTGGTCACAGGATTTCATCACACCAATAGAAAAGTAACTAAGACGGTCAATGAATGGATCTAACACCACTATTTCCGTTAGCATTTTGTCTGAGCTCTGCCCCACAGTTACCTGGCAACAGGCAGTATGCCTGACTCACTATAAGAGGGGCTGCTTGCCCCCTATGCGCTCTCTCTCTCTCTCTCTCTCTCTCTCTCTCTCTTGCTTCTTGCTCTCCACTCTGTCTCCTCAACCTTACCCCCCTTCTCCCCATTCCCTTCCCTACCTCTCTCTCCATGTGCTCATGGGCAGCCTCTACTCCCTCTTTCTCTTCCTCTTCCTCCTCCTCTTCTTCCTCTTCCTCCCCCTCTTCCTCCTCCTCCTTCTTCCTCTCTCTCTCTCTCTCTCTCTCTCTCTCTCTCTGACTTTCTCTGTCTCTATTACCGTCTTACACGCCCCCCCCCCAATGCTCTGAATAAACTCTATTCTATCCTATACCATTACGTGGCTGGTCTCACAGGGGAAAGGGATGCCTCAACATGGGCCCTCGGGGGTGCCCCCTTACCTAACTACACATCCCCATACCTAACTAAACACCCACTGAAACATATCGCCTCTCTTTATCTTTTTATAACTACAACAGTGTCTGACAGGCCTCAGTAAGACAGACCTGCTCTACAGTGACAGCATCTTGAGAAGTTACAAAAGCAGCATGTAGGCACGCTCCTTATGTGCGCAATGTAAGAACGCTTCTGCTGTGTAACAGGGCAGCCACTGGCGGCGACACAGAGCTATTAAAGCTTTAACCGGGGCCAGTGCAACTTAAGAATTGAATTTTAAATTGTATTAAACTGTAATAAATTTAGGTATGATTTCATGAATTGATATCTGACCTTCAGTGGGAAATGTTTAATTAAGTTTGTGACTTTATGTATAAGTGGATCTAATTTTTCAAATACATTTTATGAAATCTGAACATAAACTGGGTGCTTACCATTAGTGTTTTGCAGTCCAGTGCTGTTGAGGTAGAACACGCTGAGTTCACTTTTATTTTAATGTGATACTGGGGATGTGTGACATTTCTTTTGAAGAAAAAGTTAATCAAAATATTAAAATTAAAGACCAGCAGAAATGCCATCTCAGCGGGCATGTGATAGATTTTGCCAGCATTCGCTGCCAAGTGCCCAGCTTTCTGTAAAATCATATTGAGGTCAAAAAACAAAAACAAAACAAAAAAAAGCACACACACACACACACACACACACACACACACACACACACACACACAACTTAGGTATCAGTAGTAAGCCACTCCAAGTTTTGCATTAAGAATATAGTTGTGAGGCTGGCTCTGTCAACATAAGAACCTTGGTTCTTATCTCCAGCACCCAAACAAAAGCCACTGGGCATAGTGGTATATATGGGCATAGTGGTATATATGGGCATAGTGGTATATATGGGCATAGTGGTATATATGGGCATAGTGGTATATATGGGCATAGTGGTATATATGGGCATAGTGGTATATATGGGCATAGTAGTATATATGGGCATAGTAGTATATATGGGCATAATGGTATATATGGAGACAGGAGGGGCCCTGGGGCTTGCTGGCCAGCCAAGACCAGTGTGAAAGCCCTGGGCTTGTCTAAAAGCACAGGGACAGCTCCTGATGAACCACACTGAAGTTGCTCTCTGACCTTTCCATGCATGTACACACAACACACACACACACACACACACACACACACACACACACGGTTGTGACTCTCGGATGAAGCATAAAGGCACTAAAGACAAACAATTTAGCAGCAGCATTTCCCCCTCAAACAGAATTCTCAAGTGTGTCATTAAAGAAGCTCCATTGTACTGACGTGATGGGGCTGATGCTATTAACCAAGGCTAAGTTAAAGCCAATAGGACCGGGGTAGGGATTTAGCTCAGTGGTAGAGCACTTGCCTAGCAAGTGCAAGGCCCTGGGTTCGGTCCCCAGCTCCGAAAAAAAAAAAAAAAAAAAAAAAAAAAAGCCAATAGGACCATAAGAGAGCCAGCCACAGAGACCATGAAGCACATCACAAACATACGCTGGTGAATGAGTGAGTGAAGAAATGAATTACATTACATTAATATTTATGTACATTTCATAGTACATAAGTCTTTCATACTTTCAAATGACAAAAGAAAAATGAAACACTGAATTAAAAAAAATGACAGAATACTACTTTACCTACCACCCCACCCCCATACAGACAAACAAGTCTGATCATTCTCCCCTCTCAACTCACTCTTGTCTGTCCTGTCCACTCACTTCAGACATTGCTAGGGGTTAGATACAAACTGTGCTCCCCAAGTGTCCACTGAAGCCTTGACCATCAGGTTGGAACTGCTGGTGGGTAATGGATCCTTTGGGGAATGGAATCTGGTGAAGTTTCTTAGATTGCTGAAAATAAGTGTTTCTTCCTTCTGACTAGTGTTTTGTTTGTGTCAATTTGACACAAGCTACAGTCATTTGGAAAGATGGGATCTTTCCACAGGTAGGTCTACAGAGCACTGATTAATGATGATGTGGGGGCCCAGATCACTGTGGATGGTGCCAACCCTAGGCAAATGGTCCTGGGGTATAAGAAAGCAGGCTGAGCAAACCATGAAGAGCAAGCTCTTAGACAGCATTCTTCCATGGCCTCTGCTTCAGTTCTTGCCTTGAGTTACTGTCCTGATTTCCCTCAGTGATGGACCGTGACCTGAGAGTTTTAAGAAGAAACTTCCCAAGTTGCTTTTGGTCATATTGTTTAGCCACAGCAATAGAAACCCTAAGATATTATCATAAAACCTTTTGGTGCATCTCACAAGAAGGTTATTATAAAATCCTGGGTCTGGCCCCTGACCAGCTGCATCTCTGGTATAAAATGCAGCTACTTGGTTACTCCTACAATCACTCTCCCCACTGCTAGCCATTGTAATGCGACTTTGTTAGTTTTCTGTTACTGTAACAAAATACTTGAGACGTTTAACTTATAAACAAGAAAGGTCTGCCTTGGCTCACAGTTTTATAAGTTTCAATTCAGAGTTGTTTTGCCTCATGCTTTGGGACCTGTGGCAAGGCAGGATAGCAGGGCTGATGTGTAGTGGGGTGAAAATGCTCACCTTATGGCAAGGATGGTGACAGAAGAGACTGGAGTTCTACAAGCCCTGCTGAGAGTGAATGAAATAAAATGTCCCTCTAAGCCCTCACTTCTAAGCACCCCAAGGGCTTGGTACCAAGGAACCAGGGAATATTCTAGATTAAAACCGCAGCCGTGACACAGTTCCCAAAAGAATGGAGATAGTGTAGGAACCACAGCCACAACCTCTGAATGTATAAGCTAAGCCTTTTTTCTTTGTGTTAGCTGACTCTGGTTAGCAGTACCACAGCTGAGGAACACCACATTTGTTTCCACAACTTCTCTGCGGCCTCTATCAAACCCTTCATCCCTTCTCAGATCCACACTTACCCCAGGAAATAAGTTCTTTGGACCACTGACAATCTTCAACCTTTACTATCCCCAAATACCTGCTTTCCTAGAGCAGCACATCCTCAATACAATCTTATCAGATCTCACATCTCTCCCTGCCTAAGACCTTATGAGACTTTATAAAGATTCCTTTACTTTCTTGAAGGAAATTTCACTAGGTGACTTACCAACACACAAAAATTAATTTTTGAAAAAGGAAAAAAATAAAGTTGGGATTCATCTCAAAGGACAAATTATCAGGCCCAAGGACACCAAGGGTCCTGGTGAAAAGTCACCAGAGGCTCACCTACATGCAGTTTTTACCACTGCTGTTCATCAGATGGAGGACTATACACTTCTCTGTCAACTTAGACGGGCTGCACTAGAGTCATTAACATTGACATGAAAATGCCAGTCGATTCTGAGGAAAGCCCCCAAATGTTCAGCACGATCGCCTTCAGAAGCGTTGCCTTCTGGAATCTCCGGTGTATACTATGACAGTGAGCTACCGCTTATGTTCAGGACTCTGAGGCATAGGCATCTACAAACATACACATGGTTTACCTCAAAGACTATGTGGGCGCGCTCCAGGGGGCATGGTAATCCTGGATACTACAACACGCACATCACTCCAGCCCACCACAAAATAGCAACAAGAACTGAGCCCCTTTCTTGACCCCGTAAGGAGGTCAAGCCACGCCTCAGATTCTCCTCTTTGACAATCAGGACCTCAGCCCTGGGTTCTGACTTGTCACTTGGGTCCTTTATGGTGCCCGTGTTTGTCAGGGGTTCAAATGTCTTCAATGTGACAGTGGCTCTGAGGATCAAATGGGCAGTCGTATGTTGCTTGCTTGCTTACTTGCTTTTGTGTCTTGTACATTCTAAGCACTCATAAATGACAACTGCTACTACTGTGGCCAACATCTTAATCATACATGATCTGTTTTCTCATCTAGGCTGCAAACTTTCTGAAGAAAATCCAAGTGTTCCGGAAAGTTCTGTACACACCCAACATAAGCACCCTATAAACCTGGGTGGGTCCAGATCTGTGAGCTCAATTTTTAATAAAAATTTTCTTCTGATGTTATTGAAATAATCACCATCTTATGCTGTCAAACAAGCAGAGATGCTCTGTCAAAAAAACAAAACAAAACTGTTTACAACTGAACTTGAAAATCTCCAAGTTGAGAAATGGTTTTGGATACCATATGTCAGGATTAAAACTTTCTGTGGATGATACTGTGCTATCCATCGACAAACACATACTGAGTCTATCTTCAGAAATTTCAGTATTTTTCTCTAAGAGCTACATCTCCATTTCCAGGTCTATAAAATGGCGCAGTCACATCAAACGACCAGGTACCAGCACGAGCACGTGTGTGCCACTGATGGGGCCTTACGTCTGTCAGTCCCTCTGCCGACGACGGTCCTACTTCTCACGTCAACAGCCTTGCACAGAGGTCCTGCGACGACGTCACTACTGAGAAGCAGACACAGTTACACAGCCTGGCAGAGGTCCCAGGCCATTGTCGTGACTCGGAGCTGCTTACCCCTGACACAGGCTCCTGGCCACTGTGCCACGCTCATCAGGACTTTTTGCACGAACTTGGCTCCACCTGAAGGGATTAATGCTGCCAGGTCATTCTTGCCACATTTTCAGGCTCTTTGGGAGTTGATATCTAACATCTTCAAATACAGGCAAATGGAAAAAGCTGCCGGAAAGCAAAACCTGAGTCCTTTTTCCTTACGGTTCAGGAAAACAAAACAGTACAATTGAGAGGAAGTACATGAAATCTTATCTGACTCTGGAGGTAGCTTCTAAAGCCAGAAAATGAGCAAAACTGAACTTTAACCTACATGTTTAGTACAATACACAATGCTAATTAGGCGACTAGTGAGTGTTCACTTTTTTGATGGGCACACAATGAAAAGAATTTAATAAGCATATATACAGGCAGAATTTTGTTCCAACTTATTTTATTTCTACAGGGAAAAGAGTAAACGTGCACATGCCAAATTCACATATGATGCTGTGCTCTATGAATTTTTCATTCTGAGGGATGTTAATTATAACTACTAATACACTTTTGCTATCTGCATAACTAAGCACACTACATATATGCTATAAACCACTGCTGTATGGGAGAGCCTAAACTGATCACTTACTAACATGAAAACAGAGTAAACACTGCAGCTCTCCTAAGGCCCCCGACAATCTACAACTGATTTTCATGCCTTGCACACAAACCCTTAATATAGATTCTAGTCTGTATCTCCCTCATTCAGTCTTCTCCAAGAAAGACTCCAAAACCAACCCTAAGAATAGCATCAGACAGAGACTGTTACACACACAGCCCGGGAGAAGGATGCTGTCTGAGACGTCTCTGGGGAAAACAAGTATTGGAAAGGAAATACTCAATGGAGATCGTTACACACAGGCTTCTCTTCCGCTTACGGGTTACTTCTGTAACTGCACCACAAATGTTTAAGAGGAAGTAAAAGAATTATGTTTCCTCCATTCTCGTACCTGATCCTCACTTTTCATATCTCAAAGGCACTAAAATTGTGGTTTACAAATAAAGGCAGTGTTTAATGCTTCAAACAAGGACCACTTCCAAATGCACTGCCGGGTCCATGGCGAACTGACTGCACTGGCACACCCACCACCACGTGCCTGCTTTCAAGTCAATCTAAGGTGATTCATCAACCTCAGAAGGTAACAATATATATTTTGACCCATGTAACCAAGATCTTGTGGATTTAAACACTCAAGTCCTAATTTTCCATCAGTAGTAGCCTCTTTACGTTGACTCCCGCGTTTTCTATGTAATAGAGTTCCTGATAGTGGAGCTGTTGCAGGCCCCTCTTCTTCCTGACAGCCCTGGTTGTCCAAAGCTCACTGTTTAAGCAATGCCTTAGGAAGAGTTCAGAGGAACAACATCCCATTTGACTTTCTCACAGAGTCACAGTAAAAGTCACCTTCTTCTGAAATACTACATTTTCATGTTTGCTTATTGATTTTTGTTTGGAGCATATATTTCCAGATAAGGGAGAAAAGAGATGCTAGGGAGAGGGAGGGGAAGGAGGGGGAGGGGGGAGGGAAAGGGGGGCAGAAGAAACTGTCCCACCTAGAGAAACAGCAATGAAATATGAACCCAAATTGAAACCCCTATGTTTTATAGTCCCATTCAGGACATTTTGGGGTATTCTGCACAAAGGTATCAGCTGTCCCTTCTCAGTCCTTTGACTGGGTCTGAGCTTAGAGGGGACACATGGATTAGGAAAGCAAGAAGGAAGAAAATACTTTTCAGTCCTGACCTGGGCTAAGGACCCAGGAAGAACTGGAGTTGGTCCCAGCATGGAGTGCATGTGCACAGGGAAACTGTAAGATCTTCCTCTGCCTCTGGTCACTACTGGTTTTCTTCATAAGAACTCTAGCCAAGGGGCTGGGGAAATAACCCAGTCAGTAAAGCACTTTCCACACAAACATGGGCACCTGAGTTCAATCTCCAATACCCACAGAAAAGGCTGGGGAAGGCGGTATGGGCTTATGGTCTGTCCACTGGGGAAGTGGAGGAAGCTCCCTGGAGCCTGCTGACCAGACAGACTTGCCAGGTCCTAGGTCCCAAGAAGGACCCTGTCTCAAAATGCAAGCTGCATGGCTTCTATGGAATGACACTTGCGGTTGCCCTCTGGCCTTTATCTGTGTGTGCACATAGGTGTCCCCTAAGGTGTGACGTCACTTCCTCTTCCTTCTCACCTCCTCAGCTTCTCAAGGTGGAGGGCAAGCTGCTCTCTAGGTCTCATTTACAGCTCTCAGAGACTCTTACATGCCACAGACTACGCTGAGGCAAAGGAGCTTCGGAAAGTCTGTCAACTTAAAGAACTTCCATTCAAGACACTTCTTTCTCAATGGTTTCCCCAAAATTCTCAGGTTAAGACCCTGTACTAGTTGGTCGTAAAGTGTAAAAATAGGGTTCTTTAAAACAATTTCAGTTTGAAAAGTCGTCCACAGGCTCAAGTGTTCCAACTGTTGGTCCTCAGCTGGTGTTGGGGTGTAGGACCATTGGATGAAGCGGGAAGGTTGGTCACTAAGGGTGACAGCTCAGCTTAGCTTTGGACCCACTCTCTGCTTCCTCATCAGTCAAGCTGGAGCACACGGCCACCTCACGCTGGCCCTACCGGAGCTACTTGCTTGCAATGCCTGCCCAGCCGTGCTGGGTACTGGTGTTGTGTACTATGAGCCAAGATAAATCCTATTCCCTTGAGCTCTTGCTTCCTGTCAGGGACTTGGTCACAGTGAAGAAAAAAGTAACTAACACAACCACCGTCCCAATATATCTCGTTTACTCCCATCCTAAGTCAACTGCGGGGGAAGGGGCGTGTGGAGGCAGCCAAATACCATCCAGTATCTGTTACCCCGACAGTCCCGAGCCCTCACAACTGATCAGGGACCCGACACCATCAATCCGAGTGTACCTGCTGTCACTTCCAGTGCCACCATTCAGATCTAGGTGAGCCTTCACTGATACCTAGGGAAGCCTGTAATACACCCTCCCCTTACTGTCCGCCCTGCCCCCACCTGCTCGTACTGAATCTTCCATCACCACCATACACACACACACACACACACACACACACACACACACACACACACACACACACACACACACACACACACACACACCTGACCACCACAAGCTGGCCCCGGGGACCACACTGGCTCTCTTGACCTCCATCTCACCACTTTCTGTGAAAAGTTCTCTGGGTGTCATGTAACCTCAGCTCCCTAACTAGAAGGGCACATGTGCAGGGGTAATCTTTCTGTGCACTGTGCAAAGGTTGTCTTTGTCTATTCAGACGCTGATTTCTATGCCCGCAGAGAGTTGAGTACAGGCTGGACTTCGGTATTGTTGTTTTTTTGAAGCATCGCCTGTCTCAGTGCTCTGTAACGACTGACTGCTCAGTGACAAGCTGATTCAGCCTGTAACTATTCCGCCTGGTCAGAGGAGATGGGAAGGCTGGACTTCCCAATCCCAGCCAAGGGTCCCAGGTAAAGAGGTAGGAGGGGGACCATGAGGAGAGAAGTGGGGTGGAGAGACCAAGTAGTGGGACCAGGAAGGTTTATTTGCCATGAAGTGATGAGAGAAGTGATGGACACACATGCATTTCAAATGTTTATCCTGTCACCCCTCACCTAAGAAACTTCTCTTTGCAGCAGATGGAGACCTTTATAGAAAACCGCTACCAGTCAAAATGGAGTCCCAGGTGATAGATACATCTACACACAATCCCTGCACCTAAGAATCAGGGAACATTCTGGAAGAGGTGGAGGAAAAACTGTAACCACCAACGGACCAGGAACGCTTCTGTGAGACTGTGTCTCCTAGAGATGTGCTACCTCAACAATATGGCTGACAAACAAGCTGGAACAGGGACAAACAGCAACAGACATGTTAATATGGTGGGGGTCGGGGGGACGATATCTCACACAGCCCACCCCTAGACAAGAGAAATAACAGGCAAGAATGCTGAAAGCAGGAGAAATAGTCGTCCCCAGGGAAGGGTGGGGTGGGGGTGGGGGTGGCCCAGGAGGCTATCCAATACCACCAAGTGGTCAGAGCTGAAATCATATATGTACACATAACACTAAATGAACTGAGTCTATTTGTGTGTGTGTGTGTGTGTGTGTGTGTGTGTGTGCACGCGCACGCATGCGTGCATACACACACACACACATATTAACAATAATTATGAAGGAAAAAGAGTCCATGAATTCAAGAGGAAGCAAAGAAAGATACATAGGAGAGGTTAGAAGGAGCAAAGGTAAGGGGGAAACCCACGTAACTGTATTTTAGTTTTTAAAATGATGACAACAACAATAATAATAATAGTAGTAGTAGTAGTAATAGTTTACTGCCACCATCCTCACATCATTACTTATTTTAAGAGTTTCCATCTTCCAACTTAAAAAACAAGAAACATTATGAACTCTTAAGAACACCTCAGTCCTAGCTCAATGTGGCCAGACTAACCAATTCGTCACAGTTAACCCCCAGTGTGTACCCACATAATCTGTTTTCTACCACCTGGTTCCTACAAGGCCCCTGACCTGATACCCAGCTCTCCTGGGAACCTGCTGAATGCTTCCCACTTGCAAGGGTCTGTGGTTTAGTGTGCTTGGGCTGGAGAGCCTCTTCTGGGGGTCTGTGGAACACCGCCTAGTTCCTGAGTTTGCTCTCCAGTGATTCCCGACAAAAGCATCATGAATCCCCCAGAATGCACTGCGGTGAACCTGGTGGTTTCTGCAATCCTGTTCAAAAAGTGCCATGGGGATGTCAGAGTCATTCATTGAGTTTCTCACCTACACGGCTGCCTCCATATGAACTGATCAGGAACAGCACATATGCTTACATAGACAGGAGAAGTCCATGAGGCCTCAGCCCTCCACAAAGAACTATAGGTAACTAAGGAATGCTGCGAGCAGGAGACAGTCTTCCCGGGGAAGAGCAACCGACTGTTATCTAATACCAATGGTCATCCCTGAAAACACAGACACACAGGTAACGCTATACAGACTGAACAAACAAACAGGTCGATTCACATACCTAGGAACGCCTATGTAAATACATACATGAATATAGCAACAATTAATGAGAAGAGGTCATGAATTTGAAAGACAGAAAGGGAGGGTTTGGGAGGGGGAATGATGTAATTACATCCTAATTTCAAATGAACAAAGAAAAAAATTAAAAGAAGAAAAGTAGGTGCAGAGGGTAACCCCAAGTTTTTCATTTTTTTAATGAATGACCTAAATCTTTCTAGTTCTCAAATTACAAGGCTATGACCGAAAGCAGGTTCTTCTTAGATGGCGTTCAAAGTCCCTTTCTCTTTACAGTGTAATCCTTCCCAGTGTAGCCCACAGTTTTCATTTCCACCCTCTCTCCACGGGGCACATCGGCCACCGTTCTTACCTTCCACATCTGCATGAGACATGCAGAGTCTAACATGACACAGAAGGAAATCCGATGATTTTCTTTACCCCGCCTGAGCAATTGAGCGTCTGAAGGTAAAAGATGTCCTCCATAAATGTATAGCACCACAAATGTTTCTAAGTCACCAGCTTGGAACCCGGCCACAATATATTTTGGAAAGAGGTAGAGAATTTAATAACGCCATTACCCTGAAATCCAATAAAGCCTGTTGGAGCTCCGCATTCTCAAGAAATCAGACTATTTATGCTATTACCCTGAGCGCGGCTATCGTTTCCACCATAGCTATAAACACTGGCGATGGACTCCACCAGAAACCGAGCCTGCCATTTAAAAAGGCCCTAAGAAGATACTGCCCGTGACGAGCAGCTTGGCAGGACCTGGTACAGAGAGGTCACGCACACTACTTCATTTATTCTGAAAATTACATTGCCCAGTCCACACCTCCTCGCTCCAAACTGTGAACGCTTTTCACAATACAAGGTATTAAACTCTCCTTCCAGAGGCCGTTTTCAAGCAGGCTAAAGGTCACCCTGAAGATCACGGACATTTATGAGTCCATCACGGCTTATAGGAAAGGCTCATAACAGAGTTCAACTTACTCTGTCAAGCATTGTGTTTGGTTTTAGGTGCCAGAAAGCCTATCTAAGAATAGATTCAACTAATAAGGAGCTGGAACGTTCAGGGCAGTGGGGGATGGCCAGACAGCAACGATGTCAAGGCGGCCATTTCTGTAAGGCTCTTTGCCTTTCTTGTCCCCTCGTGGTGACAGGATGGCTGCTCTGACTCGTTCACCTCGTCAGCATTCAAGGATAAAAAGAAGGGGAAGCCAACACCGATAGGCTAATTTGTCATATTTTATCAGGATGCTAAACACTTTGTCTGAAGCCCCACCCTTATCCTAGTAGGCTTATTCTAGGGTCCTAATGGTTAGAATCACATCGTATGGCTGTGTTCATTACAGGGAATTCTGGGAAACTAGGCCTTGGGGTTATGTTGCTTAGACTGTCTATTGCCAGGCTCAATTGCCGAGTTTTTGTTGGAAGGTGGAATGGGTGATGGGCCCTGAATCCCTGTTTGAGGCTCCATTCTGGGAAGAAGAGAAGCTTCCAGCGCAGAAAGCAATTAGTATTTCCAGGTATTGTACAGAGCTGCTACTACACAGAAAACAATGTGTTGTAAGTATAAATGCCAGTAACAACAGCAGGGGTAAGAAGAGGAAGGGGAGGGGAGTGGTTAAATCTTTAGGCTCACACGGTCTGGTTCTCCTCTGCACACACAAACATGCATACACTGGCAGTCAAATGCCAACCATGGGCCTGAAAAGTCTTGCTGCTGTGAACCCAGACACAACCTGAGCACCAGGAGACTTTGCTTGGGGCCAGGTTCCTCCCTCCTCACAGTAAGGGCATGTGAGCTGCAGTGGCGACGCTTAGCATGTTAGGCAGGGAAGACGGCCAGCGACACTCAGTTGTCCTCTGAAAGGTGCTGTCCCAGTGATGCTAAGTTCTCATCCCGCCCTGCCCCTTCCCAGTCACGTAGTTCCACATGCAATTAGCATCCTGCATCTCCCATTGCATCAAGCTGAATGCCTCACCAACCTTCAGGGCCTTCTCAGTGCTCTTGGGAAACATCCAACACTCCTCAGAGAGATCCTTGAGTCCCACTCTGCTGAGGTACCTTTTCCAAGTTCACCTGCCCACCCACTATGCGCACGCCGCTCTGCCCACCTCGCCCCATCCCAAGCCCTGAACTCACGCTCAGTTCCTCAGCTAAGACAAAGCTTCCCACAGCTCTGCTCAGGGTGGGCTCTTTAGGCATGTGTTAAAATCACATGGCCATGTCAACTGCGGGCCACCCACATTATATGGACCCTGTCTATCTAACTGCCCTGCACTTGGACCATGATCCATAATGCTTTTGGCTGGGAGTCTGCTGAATTCCATTCTCCACCACTTCAGGCCTTCTCTGTCCTCAATTCTCCAGCTCCAGAGCCCACACTCATTATCCAGGACTTGCTTGACATGCTTCACCTCTAATTTCTCTGGGGACCCGGTCCCCCCAAACAGCCTGTCAGAGTTATTGTTCTTTAAACAAATCTCTGGCAAAGTTGTGTAAGGGAGAATGGGCTTATTTTGGGTCCTGGTCTGAGGAAGACCGTCCACCATGGCACACAGCTGTGGCAGTGGGAATCCCTCATCCCCTCACACGTCTCTGGACCAGGAAGCAGGGGTGGGATAGCATCACCCACCAGGTCCTGACCTTGGAATGTCTGTCCTCCTAACGTCTCAGGCTTCTCTCATGCAGGAGGCAGCTCACTGTGGTTCTCAACAAAGACTGTAGAGCTACGTTCAAACTTTATCTCTACCACTTTCTGCATAGCCTTAACAGCGGGCTTATTGTCTCTATGCCTTGGTCTCTTCATATGACATTGAGGGATGACCACAGTAACTGTTTCACAAGATGAAAATGATATATGTGAAGGATTTTGAACTGTTTCTATGTATGTGTACATTAATATTATTATGAACACATATGTTCTCTGTTCTCACCAGGACATGTGTCCTGCTGGCACATCCCTTTTCATCCAGTATGTAAGGACCCTCCACGATATCTCACTTCAAAAATTTATTATGGGGTAAACACCAATCTCCTAGAGACATTGCTATAAGCCTTGGGATCTGGCAGGTTGAATCAAACCACCTCGTGATCCAAACTCTACCTTTCCCCTCAAGCATCCAGGACCTCGTGATGGATAAAACAGTCATCTCATAAACAGAAACCTCTTATCGTCTGATGTCTCGAAACAACAGGAAATGGTCTTTGCTTCAAGCAAGCCCCAGTGACAGAACAGGATGGTAGCAGCATGCACGGTGTTAGCCAGCATCACGTTCCATAGAAGCAGCATGAAACCATGGCTGTCTGGGGAATCTCTGCACCTTGGGAACAAGGTACCGAGTTCCCCGGTTATGGGATGACAGAAAAGAAGGATTCATGGAGAAAACCAGTGAACTGCGGATTTCATTTTCTATAAAAGTGAGAGAGAACTGACTCAGAAACTAGACATTCTACAGAATATTAGGTAGCATTTTCTCACAGTTCTTCACATGTATTCACAGAAAGGTCTGAAGTGCAGAAGCTAGCCGTAAGCTGACCTACCAAGTAACTGAGACAAAGCAGACCACCCCTTTCAGAAGCCCACTGGTTGACTCATTGTTTACTCCCCTTAGAGCAACTTTGAGTTTGCATAAACACATCAGGAAAGGTAGAGAAAGGACTCTACTGGCTTCAGAACTGGCCCTTACGGCTGCATGCTTCCCTGCTTCCCTTCCAGAGGCCACAAGGGGGGAGGGCTTTGGATTTGTTTGTTGTTTAATATGGGATGTCACCTGTAGCCCAGGCTGGCCTTGAACTTAGCACACAGTTTCTTCAGAGCCAGAGAAGGGAAAGGGAAGAAGGTTCTCGCAGTTCCCTCCACAAGGCTTTCTGCTCGGGAACAGATAACGAGCAGGCTCCTCGCCAGCAGGGCCATCTCTGCTATGAAGTCTCGCCATGGGCTTTTTAGCTTTGGCCTCTGATCCTGAAGGGGACCAAAGTCACCCAGGGCACCGAGGTAAGAGCGATGTTTGCTCACCATATCAAAGTAATATCTCAACTAGTCGAGGTAGGGAGCATGCACCCGTGAACCCAACAGTCAAGACGATGAAGCAGGACAATCCTGGGCTTGAAGGCAGCGTGGGTTTCATAACAAGACCTTGCTTGAAAAATGCATGTATGTGTACATACATACATACATACATACATATGCACACACATATATACATACATCAAGTCTTTGCTTAGAGGAGAAGACAGAGGACATTTGAGGAAAATAAAACAGAAGTAAACGTTTTAGTAAAGTAAAAGGAAGACATTTAATGCACCGTCAAATTTCATTTCCCTCCTCAGGTAAAGACGAACGCGTGCAATAGCATCACCTTCTATCTCAGCATTAAGATATAACTAAGTCACTGGACTATGAAAACACGGTCCTGCATCAGTGAGACCTGGTCAAGAGGGGTGTCCCAAGGGATGAGCTGCCCATCACAGGCCTGGACTCAGCACGGGAGGGTAGCTGACTTACACACACAGCATCCATGGATAGCTTCGCAGACACCCTGCCTAGGTTAACATTTACTTGCCACTTAACTATGTTTAAGTTGTGAGGAAATCAGGGGCTGCAATCTGGTGCCTCGAGAGCTCTTACATTCTTTCGTCGGAGTATAGTGATGAAGTTTCTAGTCAACATGGTGAGTGGAAATCACCGGGAAGGGCTTTGATGCTGCACCAGAGATGGACAAACTAAATAAGAGACCTTCAACACACATTGAAAAACAAAGACTTTTACACACGTGGGGAAAAAGTCTGGCAGCTAAGACTGAGAGGACTCACAGAGAAGGGTCACAGCATGAGAAGAAAACCTAACCGATGCCACAAGCCTGGAGGGAAGAGTCAGGCAACACGAGGTCCCTAGGCCAAAGAGGAGATGCCCTGACACCTTTGGAGCAGACATAATGACACAATGGGTACCAACGTGTCACAAGGGCAGTGGAGAAACTGCCCTTTGCACACCCCTGCTCATGTAGGACTGGCATCCAATAATCTCAGAATCAGGGGCAAGTGCCAGGTAAGAAACCAAACTACAATAAGGCACAGTTAATGCAAGTGGCAAATTAGCCTAGAAATGGTACAGCAGTCTAAAAGGAAGTTAAAAATAAGAAGAGGATAAATGTGTATTCACTAAGACGAATGATTAAATGGGTCTCCAAGGCTAGCATATAAAAACTTAGCATTTCCAAATGCTACAATAAATAATTTAAAATCCAGGGGTTGGGATGTGGCTCAGTCAATAAAGTGTTTGCTGTAGAAGCCCAAGGCTTGGAATTTGATCCCCAGAACCCACGTAAAAGCCAGGCACTGTGGTGCACGCCTATGATCCCAGTGTTGAGAGGCAGGGAAAGTCCTTGGCCTCACTGGCCAGGAAGTTTAGCTGAATCAGCAAGCACCAAGTTCCAAGAGAGTCTGTGTGGAGAAATGCAGATGGCCCTGAGGAAATTATGCCTGTGATTGGCTAGCTGGCCCCATGCAGTTACATACATGTGCATACACGCCATGTATGGCATAGACAGATAACACACAAATGCACCCATACTGGCACGCGCGCGTGTGCGCGCGCACACACACACAAAATACATTTTAAAAAAGTGTCCATCATGGCATCAAAAATATTTAGGGGTAAATTTTGTCGCTAGGAGAGTAAGCTGAATAGAATACTGCAAACTATAAGATACCAGTGAGAGAAATTAAAGAAAGCTGAGATAAATAGAAAATAAGTTTATGTCTGGGAGAAAATAAGATTTAAAATGGTTCCAAATGGTCTAGAGAGAGCACACACTCCCTACCAAAGTCCACCGGGCTTCTCTATAGAAGCTGGCAACTTGGTCCTCAAGGAAGTCTTCAACAAATACCAAAAAAGAAACTCAAGATGACAACACTGCTAATGTACAAACTTACCGCTAATTAATGAGACTTAATTGCAAGAGCTAGAAATATTAAATTTTGTGGAAAAAGAAATCTGTCAGTAAATCTCTTGGTAATGATTTCTTAGTCATCATATTAAAAAGGAAACACCAAGGGGGGGGGCAGGGCGCAAATAAATTGTACATCACCAAGATTGAAAACTACTGTGCTTTACTCACAGGAGTAAGAGAGTCTACAGGAAGACAGGGGACTGGGGAGAATCTGCCACCCAACAAACAATCCTTACAGTTAACAACACATAGCCCAGGTCTGCAAAGAACAATCCTTACAGTTAACAACACGTAGCCCAGGTCTGCAAAGAACAACGGGCTTGAGTACTTCTCTAAAGTGAGCATCGAAAAAGATAGCCAACAACATTGTTATTAGGGAAATGCAAATAATACCTACAATAAGGACTTGGTAGAATGGTTCTAGCCAATACACACACACACACACACACACACACACACACACACACACACACACACACACACAAGGGTGGGAGGAAAATGAAGAGATAGGAACCCATAGACCACCATGATGACAAATTATTCTCTAAAACCCTTGAGCAGCTCCTCAAAACACTAAGCAGAACAAACGAGTAACTACACTCGCAGATAAATCCCAAGAGAAATGAAAACATGTGTTACATGAAAAACCATACAGAAACGTCACAGTTACATTATTCATTGTGACAAAAAGTAGAAACTACTCAAATGCCCATGACCAAATCATGGGTAACAAATGCTTCACATTTACTAGCTGCTAATTGTGGGCAATGATGAAGAGTTTGAACATTTGACAACATTTGAAAATACTACACTGTGTGACAAACATTTACAGACATAATTCCCTTTATATAAAATGGTAAGAATAGGCAAATCCATTGAGACAAGACAGATTTGTGATTTCATATGTGAATGATACCCACCATGAATCATGGTGGGTTCATATCTTTTAGAGTAAAAAATACCGAAGAATCCCATAGTGGTGCTGACCATACACAAAATACATTAAGAAAAAAGTGTCCATCATGGCATCAAAAATATTCAGGGGTAAATTTTGTCACTAGGAGAGCAAGCTGAATATTGCAAACTACAAGATACTTTGTAAGTATATTAGACACCTGTAAACTTTCTCTTTAAGAGGCCAAATAATATGTGAATGAATCAGATCCTGGGAAAGGTGCAACTTCAACAATGCACTAGAAACAAAGAGAGCTTATGAACTAGAAGACAACTGGTCCATGACTGTAACCACTCAGCTGGCCCACAGAGTTTGCTCCAAAAGCACATGGAGATGTGTCAACAAGACAATGTCGGGAGCCTCGTATTTGCTTTACCGTACACTTGCCTCTTCCTCTGAGGAAGCAACGAAACATCTCACTCTTCTGGCTAGTTAACTGTACCAATTCCAATAGGGTCATCTGTTTGTGGGCCGGGTTCTATAATTGTCTTAGGTATGTTTGCATATAAGCATTTATGTGGTTTGTGTATAAACATTCCTATAAGTAGTAAAGGAAAATTGTGAACTTTTGATTTTTATAACATGCTTATATAATTTGCTTCTAAGTAGTATAAGCAAGGGAAAGGGTTGAGTCAAGGAAGAAAGACAGACGGAGATGGCCTCTATCTCTGGACGTCCACTTCCTCAAACGCAGGGTGTGAGTGTTGCTTGGCATGGCTCTGTGGACTCTGGATTTACAGCCACAATTGTCTTTAAAAGACCAAGACAGAGAGATCTACTACCAAGGGAGAAAGGGGTGTAAGCCAGGATTGGCTTGATCCTCCGTGAGACTAGGGAAGATGGTTCTATCCAGTTCAAAGAACATGGCAGCCATTATCAGCAGGACAGTCAAGGCTATGCATTCTCCTCTGGAGTTGCCACAAGGAGCCAGCCCTGCTCACACTCAGCCTGCGAACCCTGTGGCTCTTGTAAACTTCTAGTCTCCAAAACCACAGAGAAATTTGCTTGCTGTTTTATGTTATTAAATGTGCAACACTTTGGGAGAGCAGCAATAAAAAACCAAAGAGCAAGAAAAGGGGTTTTTGTGATACAGCCTTGAGGGTTATAAGGAAAACCTGAAATAAAACACAGCAGAACATGCAGTGACCTTCCAGGGGGCAGAGAAGGGCATCTGGGAAATACTCAGGAGACAGAAGATGATTCTGGGTAAGGGGCTGTCCTCTGAACACAAGTGACACTGTGGAGCCAAAGGCACTGAAGGATGTGGGTAAGGAGGGCACACAGAACAACCCCCCCCCTCCTGCGGCTGTTCATTCGGTCACCCAGCATTTCTCTACTGAGCTCGAATTTGGGTGGCATCCTACTCTCTGATCACATTCAGAATGGCTCCTCAGAATTCCTGCTGTCGGAAGCATCTGTGCAACTGCACCGGGAAATGGATGTAAATCACGTGTTGAGCAAACAGAAGCACTGCTGTGTCAGAGCATTTTCTACTCGTGTTAACGCTATGACCACTATGTGTTCTTGACTGTGATCTCTTGCCTTTAAATGGTCTTTGTCTTGGCCTGTTTGCAGCCATTTTAAGCAGCTAAAATGCCCAGGTTAAACACTAATTACTAGCCATGCTCGCTGGTTTATGTCAACTTGACACAAGCTAGAGTCTATGGAGAGGAGGGGGCGTCAGTTGAGAAAATGCCCCCGAAAGATTGAACTATATATAGGCAAGCCTGTAGGGCATTTTCTTAGTTAGAGATTGAAGTTGGAGGGCCTAGCTAATTTGCTATCCTTGGCCTGTGGTCCTAGGTTCTATAAGAAAGCAGGCTGAGCAAGCCATGGAAAGCAAGCCAGTAAGCAGCCCTTCACCATGGCCTCTGCATCAGCTCCTGCCTCTAGGTTCTTGCCCTGACCTCCTTCAATGAAGAACAGTGATATGGAAGTGTAAGTCAAATAAATGTCTTTCCTCCCTAACTTGCTTTTGGTCATGGTTCATTATAGCAATAGTAACCCTGACTAAGACACTAGCTATTAATATCCTGAGTTCTGTCTTGAGTAGATTCGCTAGCTCTGACTAGGTTCTCTCTAGAGTTAAACTTTATTCACACATCTCTCTGGAAAGCAAAAACAGTAGAATTTTTGATTCAGTCCTAAACAGCCAGTCGAGCTCCTTAGCTTATAGATGTCAAGAGTGATACTCAAGTTGGGTTAGATGGCTTGACCACCATGCCATGGGCCAAGGAGGTACAGGGTTGAGACTAAGGCCCCACCTGCCAGTGAGAGCCTCTCCCACCTTCAGAAGCTACTGCCCTTGAATGTTAGCCTGTGGAATCTGTCCTGTACTTTACCTCCCTAATCTGTTGCCATACAGAAAGTCAGATCACTTGCCTCTTCGAAGATCCACTTGAACTGTCTAACTAAGATACACCAGAAATAATGTAAACAGGTCACACCTTCAGTACATACCCAACACTGAGAATTTCTCATGTGGGCCCATAGACACCAGTGGGACCAATTCTGGGCTGCTGGACAGGGGGAAAGGTGTGAGGCCTAGGTGTGGCCTTGTTGTAGGAAGTATGTCATTGGGGGCAGGCTTCCAGCATTCAGATGTAGAACTGAGATCTCAGCTGCCTGTCCAGCGCCACGTCTGCCTGCATGCTGCCACACTTCCCATCATGACGATAAATGACTAAGCCTCTGAAACACAAGCCGCCTTAATTAAATGCTTTCCTTTACAAGAGTCACATGGTCATGGTGTCTCTTCACAGCAGTGCTAACTTAAACCTCAGTTTTAGGGAAATATGAGAAAATAAAGGTTACTCAAACAGCTAATGAGATTGGCTGGGGCTGGCCCTGTCTCTCCTTTCTGCAGTGAGCTGAATCCACAGGAGGACACTGGAGCTGAAAGGATACACATCACACCACCAACAGCACCTGCACAGACCCAGCGAGTCCACGGCATGTGTATGAGCAAACCTTTCAGCTGAACAATTTTACACTCAGGCATGGATTGTTTTTTTGTTTGTTTGTTTTTTGTTTTTTTGGTTTTTTTGGTGGAAAATCTTTTACTTTTATATAACTTCTATATCTCTTTAGAAAACAAACGGGCCAAAAAAAGAGATAATAAAATAAAATAAAGAAAAGGCAGGAGAAACATATATGTGTGCATGTGCACACACACGTAAGGAGCATGGTATCATTCTTTCCTTAAGAAAATACTGTAAGAATTCTGGGCAGTGATTAATTTCAAAAAAACAGCAAAAGGAACGTTTCCTTGATGTTAAGCTATGGGTTTCTGTTGATTATGGGTTCATATTCATAAAAGATAATGAAGTGTGAGGAAACCTAGCATCATCAGAAGGCTCCATAGGAGGTGCTGTAGAGATCACGTACATCCCACACACTAGAAAAGTGCAGTCATCACAGTTTCTGCCTGTGCTGTTTGTTACCTACATCGTTTTAAACACGGTAATGGTGAGTGTTGCTGTCATTTAGCTTTTGTTGTCTTTAACCTCTCCCAACTCACACACCCACTCATGTGTGGAATCTTAGTATTAAAACCATGAGCTTCCTCAGGGATCCTGAGCCTCTCTGATCTGCACAATTCTGTGTCACTGACTCATGCACCGGGCACATTGCCTTGGCAAGTGCCCTGCTTTGGGGACCACATTCTGCGTTGGCCTTTTGGGCATTGAGACCCACTTGGTTGTTATCAACCTTGAACATGGCACTGAGTTTCCTGGTTTTAGCCAAAATCCAAATGTTCCCTCAAAGCCAGGCTGAGCAGAGAACAGATCCCCTCATCTGAGATCTGAGCACCCCAGTTCTACACAAGCTCACCCTTCAGTATTTCCGGGTACCTAGGCCATGCTTTCCATCTGGGAGCTGAGAACAAAACGTGGTTGATAGAAGTCAATTTAGAAGCCTGGCCTAACCAGGCCAAAGTTTCTCCCTCCAGAGCGGGAAACTCAGCACTACCTGCAATCATGATCTCTGACCTGGGAGGTTCTGGATTACTCGGAAACTAAATGAACCGACAAGGAAGAGACTTATAGGGGAAAGGATATAGCTTAGAGATAGAATGTATTCTCCAGGGAAAAACAAAAATGACACTATGTTGTGCAAGCATCACTGGTGTCAGCAAACACACACCTAGTAAGGAAACAAGTCCGCATGCTCTGCATGCCGGAAGCAGGGGAAAGACTCTAACTAAGTGTTTAAAACTTAGCTTCGGGTTGCAGTTGTGAACTTCTTACTCCCTCTTTACTGTTTCCATTTTCTTTGTGCAAGCCTCACTCGGGGCATGTGTTAAGTGTGGTTCGTGGCTGTTCTCTTTCTCTATAAGCCATGTGGAGAGTATTCCTGGGTACCTGAGCTCACTAGGTTTTAGTCAGAGATGGAAAGGAATGCAAGGCAGATGTCAGCCACCATTCCTGTTAAACCTCTCAGGCTACTGAGGCATGGTCAAGGAGATGTCACCAAAAGTTAGTGAATATCACGCTTTGGGCAGTGTGACGGCTTGTATATGCTTGGCATAGGGAGTGGCGCTGTTGGGAGGTGCGGCCTTGTTGGAGTAGGTGTGAGTGTGGGCTTTAATTCCCTTGTTTTAGATGCCTGGGAGCCAGTCTTCTGCTAGCAGCCTTCAGATGAAGATGTAGAACTCTCAGCCCCTCCTACATCATGCCTGCCTGGATGCTGCCATGTTCCCACCTAGATGATGAGGGACTGAACCTCTGAACCTGCAGGCCAGCTCCAATTAAATGTTGTCCTTATAAGAGTTGCCTTGGTCATGGTGTCTGTTCACAGCAGTAAAACCCTAAGACAGGCAGCCTATGAGAGAAAAGAAAGACGGAAGTGGGAAGGGACCAGAAAACCTAGATTCAAACTGCCACTCTGATCTCACAAGCTTACAAGTTCTCCCCATGTATGAAATGGGAACAAAAGAGGAACTTTTGGGGGGCTGGAGAGATGGCTCAGGGGTTAAGAGCACTGACTGCTCTTCCAGAGGTCCTGAGCTCAATTTCCAGCAACCACATGGTGGCTCACAACCATCTGTAATGAGATCTGATGCCCTCTTCCGGTGTGACTAAAGACAGCAACAGTGTACTTATACATAATAAATAAATAAGTCTTAAAAAAAAAAAAAAGAACTTTTCAACACTTCACTATTTAGAGGTGACATTTCTTACTGGTTACAGGTCAGTATCTGGCATGACACCACCAACATCCACCTTGGAGTTGGGGTGAGAAGACTCAGCACTCCATCTGAGCCCCGACTTCTCCCCTTGCCTGAATGGGCTCCTGGGAGCTGGCTCTGCAAAGGTTTCACGGGGCCTGCTAAGGACAGTGGATATTATCCAGCCTTACCCTTATTTCATAAAGACCTGAGCTTCTGTTGTAGACAAATGCTATCCCTGGTCTTGGAAGAGAGGAGAAAATGAATACTTTTGTCAAGGTTGAGAAAACTATACACACCCATCCCAAACAAGAGGAAACCAGGGCACCAGTTTCTAGAGGGATTACACCTCTTAGGTGGAGGGAGCTACAGGAGTCTGTAATTCCAGGCGAGAGACCATGAAGATCCCAGGGAAAAGAGAGCAGGGTGTTATCAGGTTATCAAAATGATAGGTCATCATTCCAGGGAGGGCACGGAATGAGTGCCAACATAGTGGCCAAAGGACCAAGGGTAGGTACATTACTACAAGAGGAAGTCCCAAGCCTGGAGTAAAATTTCGGCTGAAGAAAAACAATAATGCAAACTCTTGACTGTTAATTATGAGGAATGGTTATTAAAGATTAAGAGAGAAAGAAAATATAAATGACACAGTATAATAGGGAGGCTGTTGGACCGATGAGAAAGCCAAAAAGCCTTTCAGCAGAGGTGTGGCATGAGCAGAGACATTCCCCACAGGGGTTAGTTTGCCTCCTATGTATGATCAAATTTGAAGGCAGGGGGATTTCAGGGCCTACTGCTGGGTAAGTATCCAAGAGTTCAGGGCCTGGTGTCCATGGCTATAGTGGTGGCTTCCGTCATGCAGAGGGGAGAGTTTTATGTTTGTCATGTTTGGACATAAACAATAATATACTATGATCAACTATATTAGCAATTTCTGGAATCCTTTCAAACTGTGGTCTTAATGAAAATCATGAAGAACTTTTTTTTTTCTTAAATAAGGAAAGGCCAGCTGAGCTGACCTCATTTCTTAATCTGGAGCTCAACAGTCCATTACAGAGGAGCATCCTCCTGCATAAACGGATAGTGTGAAAGGTAGATCCCTAAACAGAAAGGAAATGAAAACTCCAATTGGACACAAGAGTCCTGAGACAACCCAAAGCATAGCAGTGTGCGCTGTCAACCCTTGGGCGCTATTCTGATCACATTTGATAATAAAATTATAAACAGAAGAGATATTTTTGTTAATGTTTTCTGTGAAATAATACCCAGGGAACAGTATGACCCTTCTCAGAAGACAGGCCTGGCACTGGGGCCCCAAGTCGTCTTAGTTCCCTTTTCTTTTGTGAGAGCAGAAAGGACTCCGAGTCTGAGGTCTCCTAGAAGCCAGGCTGCAGATCTCCACATGCAAACCTCATGGAGTGACCTGGAGAACCAAGAAACAAAGGAGGGAGGGAGAGAATGGGGAGGAAACCACACAGGAGACTACTGAGGGACAAGACTAAGAATTGATGACAGAAAAAAAGACAGAAAGGAAAAAAAAAAAAGACAGAAAGGGAAACAACGTGAAAGCCACTGACTAGAACTGCCCAGGTGACACGTAACCTTGGGAAAGGGACCATTCACTCTTCATCACAAACAGATGCAAGTGACCATTTCCACAGAGGCTGTGGAATAGCAGTTGGAAGCCATCTCCACTGGGAGGCCAGCCAGCACTTGTGATCCAGTAAAAAAGAGGGAGGGGCAATGTTCTTCAGGACAGCA